>NC_061120.1:10888591-10895131 GCF_002878395.1 Capsicum annuum | reverse complement strand
GTTATTTATGAAATCTTAAATAAGTTGTAAGCTATTATTTGATTTTAAAAAAATAAGAAGATATATTTTATTATATAGTGTGATTTCTACTTACATTTCTTATTGTGTTTATTCATAGATATTAATAATTATTATTTTTTTTTGAAAATTTAATTGAATAGCTATAAATATATTTAAAATTGTAATATTGGGCCGGTAAACAGGCCCTTTATTATCTAGTGTGTATACACACACACACACACACACACACACACACACACACACACACATATATATATATATATATATATATATATTATTTATATTTCTAATTTCTAATATATAGAAGAGATGGTTTCGACCACCTCTTGGGATTACCAAAAAAACAACTACTTCCACTTAATTACATACCATATCCCAATATCTAATAATTTTATTATTTCATCATAACTGTTTAAATATTTAATATATTCTATTAATTTATATTAATTAACTATAACTACATATTGAAAGTAAAAATTTTTTATTTATTTAATTGTCTATCATGTTCAAAACTAATTTGTTACCACAAATCACAATAATCAATAACTTAAAATATTTAAAAGACATACAAAAATTTTATTGACTCTTACCAAAATAAAAACCTCTACTCACACTTAATTACATATCATGCCCCAATATATAATAATTCCATTGTTTCATCATAATGCTTTAAATATTTAATATATTCTATTAATTTATATTAATTAATTATAACTACATATTGAAAGTAATATTTTTTATTTATTTAGTTAGATATCATGTTCAAAGCTAATTTGTTACCACAAATCATAATAATTTGTTACCACATATAGAAATTTTACCGACTCTCATTATTTTAACAATACCACATGAATTGAGATAAAAAAAGTACTACAAATCATAATAATTAACAACTTAAAATATTTAAAAGATATATAAAAATTTTAGTTGACTCTCAAAATTGTATCGAAGCCACATAAATTGGGACACGAAGAGTAAATATATTATTTGTTAATTACGTAAAAATTATTATAAATCAGAATAATTAACAAGTTAAAATACTTTTTTAAAAATAAATAAAAATTCTATTCAACTCACAAAATTTTATCGGTGTAGCATAAATTATGAAAAAATAAAAAATTATCTTAATTAATTTCAGCTAAATATTTAAAGTAAATCAATTTATTATTTTAATTGAGTTTTATATAGAAAATTAATATTATTTATTTATTTATTTATTTTAGTAAATTTAAATTTTTTAAAATTATTTTTTCTTATATAGAAATAATAATATTTAAACTTAACTTTAAATTTTTAAAGTAAAAAATTAATAAATTTAATTTAATAAAATAAATTTCTAATGAATATTTTCTTAGAATTTGTGTTGGGTCAATATGTATCAAGTTAAAAATAAAAAAAAAAATGTATAGTAAAATTTTATTATTACGAAAGATAAATATAATGCACTATCCAAAAATGTTTAATAATATCATATTTTGCATATGCAAATATAGCATCCCGTATTTAATTAATATACTATTTCGATGAATTATAGATGATTACTATTAGATATGATAAAATTATATTAATTTTTATAATAATGACATAATCAGTTGCTCTTAATTAATTATTATGAGTCATCTAGGTATTACAAAAATAAATAGTATTTACTAAAATATAAAATAGACATAAAATACGAAATTAACTCTTAATGTTTTAAATTAAATTTTCATCTTTTGAATGATGATTTTACTATATCAATTCTTATTATAAGTCATTTTTGTATTAGAAAAATAAGAATAATAAAATGATATGTCAACATAAAATATTTGATTTACTATCAAAATTATATTAGTACCACATAAATTGAGACGGGACAGAAAAAGATACAAAACAACATATATTATTTGAAAATGAAATAAAAAGTACTGTAAATAACAATAATTAATAATTTTTTTAAAAAAAATTGACTAATTTCTGCTTCAGCTGCTTCAGCCGTAATTTTACTATATCACCTCTAATTAATTATTATGGTTATTTAAGCATTGTGCCATATAAGCTGAGATAGAAAAATATTATAAATCACAATGATAAAAAATTAAATTATTTAAAAAATACAATTGGCTATGGTCAACACAAAACTCTGGACAAGAGAGTAGCTTATACTATTTAAAAATTACATAAAAAGTATTATAAATTACAATTGTTAACAACTTAAAATATCTAAAAAAAATTAATATGTTATATATTTCACAAAAATTACATGAAATCACAATAATCAACAACCTAAAAAATTTAAAAGATATAAAATATTTGGTCGATTCTTGAAATTATATTAGTGTCACTGAAATTGGAATAGAAGAAAAGTATTATAAATCACAATAATTAAAAATTTAAATTATTTTTAAAATATAATTGACTATCAATGTCACTAAATTTGGACAAGAAAAGTAACGTATATTAATTTGAAAAATACAAAAAAAAAATATATTAGAAATTACAATAGTTAACAACTTAAATTATCTAAATACATATTAAAATAATATATGTTGAACTCATGCTAGATTCCGGATTAATCCTAGAAAGCATATGCAATTCTTTTATTAAAAAAATTTATTTAAATATATCAAGATTGAAAAGATAAATAAATATCTTAATGTTGGGCCATGCTGACACGGGCCATGCTTCTCTATTATTTCTTTTCTATTATATAAAAGAGGTGGTTTCGACCACCTCTCATGCAATTACCAAAAAACCCCTCCACTCCCGATTAATTACATATCATGCCCCAATAAATAATAATTTTATTATTTCATCATAATGGTTTAAATATTTAATATATTCTATTAATTTATATTAATTAACTATATCTACATATTGGAAGTAAAAAAAATTATTTATTTAATTTGCTATCACGTTCAAAACTAATTTGTTACCACGAATCACAATAATTAATAACTTAAAATATTTAAAAGACATATAGAAATTTTATTGACTCTCATTATTTTAGCAATGCCACATAAATTGAGATAAAAGAAAAAGTACTGCAAATCATAATAATTAACAACTTAAAATATTTAAAAGATATATAAAATTTTTAGTTGATTCTCAAAATTGTATCAAAGCCACATAAATCGAGATACAAGGAATAAATATATTATTTGATAATTACGTAAAAATTATTTTAAATCACAATAATTAACAATTTAAATACTTTTTTAAAAATAAATAAAAATTCTATTCAACTCTCAAAATTTTATCGGTGCAGCATAAATTATGACAAAATAAAAAATTATCTTAATTAGTTGCAACTAAATATTAATGTAAATCAATTTTATTATTTTAATTGACTTTTATATAGAAAATTAAACTTTTTATTTATTTATTTTAGTAAATTTAAATTTTAAAATTCTTTGTTTCTTGTATTGAAATACTACTATTTAAACTTAACTTTAAATTTTTAAAGTACAAAATTAATAAATTTAATTTAATAAAATAAACTTCTAATTAATATTTTCTTAGAATTTGTGTTGGGTAAATATGTATCAAGTTAAAAGGAAATAAAGAAAAATATATAGTAAAATTTTATTATTGTGAAAGATAAATATAATGCACTATCCAATAATATTTAATAATATCATATTTTGCATATGCAAATATAGCATCCCGCATTTAATTTATATACTATTTTGGTGAATTATCGATGATTACTATTAGATATGATAAAATTATATTAATTTTTATAGTAATAACATAATCAATCGCTCTTAATTAATTATTATGAATCATCTAGGTATTAAGATAATAAATAATATTTAATGAAAAATAAAATAGACATAAAATACGAAATTAACTCTTAATGTTTTAAATTAAATTTTCGTCTTTCGAACGATGATTTTACTATATCACTCCTTATTACAAGTCATTTATGAATTTGAAAAATAAGAATAACAAAATGATATGTCAACATAAAATATTTGATTGACTATCAAAATTATATTAATGTCACATAAATTGGGACGGGAAAGAAGAAGATATAAAACAACATATATTATTTGAAAATTAAATAAAAAGTACTGTAAATAACAATAATTAACAAAAATAAAATTGACTAATTTCTGCTGCTTCAATCGTGATTTTAATGTATCACCCGCAATTAATTATTATAAGTCGCTTATGTATTGAAAAAATAATAATATTGAATCCACAATTTCTCTCTCTCTCTCTCTCTCTCTCTCTCTCTCTCTCTCTATATATATATATATATATATATATATATATATATATATACTATGAATAAAAATTTTCATGATATTTTTAAAAAAATTAAAAATTACTACATATACTCAAAGGGTAAAAGAGTAAAAACACACAAGAGATAAATGTAGAGAAATCAAGAAGCACCAAATGGATTATTAACGTTTGTGATATTCGACGCATTTCTAAATGTTTTCAAATTCTTCTTGAATCAACACATACACATAATAAAAATAATAAATAATAATGATTACATTTTACTATATCACCTCTAATTAATTATTATGATCATTTAAGCATTGTGTCACATAAGTTGAAATAGAAAAAAAATATTATAAATCATAATGATAAAAAATTTAAATTATCTTAAGAAATATAATTGGCTATCATCGACTCAAAACTCTGAATAAGAAGAGTACCATATATTATTCAAAAACTACATAAAAACTCTTAAAATTATTTTAGTGTCACTAAAATTAAAATAGAAAAAAATATTATAAATCACAATAATTAAAACTTAAATTATTTTTAAAATATAATTGACTATCAATTCACAAAAATTTGGACAAGAAAAGTAACGTATATTAATTTGAAAATTACATAAAAATATTATAAATTACAATAGTTAACAAATTAAATTATCTAAATACATATTAAAATAACATATGTTGAACTCATGATAGATTCCGGATGAATCCTAAAATATATATGCAAAAAATTACATATCATGTCCCAATATATAATAATTTCATTATTTTATCATAATGGTTCAAATATTTAATATATTCTATTAATTTGTATTAATTAACTATAACTACATATTGAAAGTATTTTTTTATTTAATTGTTTATCATGTTCAAAACTAATTTATTACCACAAATCACAATAATTAATAACTTAAAATATTTAAAAGACATACAGAAATTTTATTGACTCTTACCAAAAAAAACCGTCTACTCCCACTTAATTACATATCATGCCCCAATATATAATAATTTTATTGTTTCATCATAATAATTTAAATATTTAAGATATTCTATTCATTTATATTAATTAACTATAACTACATATTGGAAGTAAAATTTTAATATTTCGATATTCGGGATTGGATTTGGTAAAAGATATTAATACCATTTGGTATTCGATATTTATCGAATATAGAACATATATTTAATAATTGTATTCGATCACCTCTTATCCAATTACTAAAATATCCCTTTACTCCCACTTAATTACATATCATATCCCAATATATAATAATTTTATTGTTTCATCATAATGGTTAAAATATTTAATATATTCTATTAATTTATATTAATTAACTATAACTACATATTGAAAATAAAAAAAATTATTTATTTAATTGGCTATCATGTTCAAAACTAATTTGTTACCACAAATCACAATAATTAATAGCTTAAAATATTTAAAAGACATATAAATTTTATTGACTCTCATTATTTTAGCAATGCCACATAAATTGAGATAAAAGAAAAAGTACTGCAAATCATAATAATTAACAACTCAAAATATTTAAAAGATAAATAAAATTTTAGTTGACTCTCAAAATTGTATCGAAGCCACATAAATTAGGACACAAGGGGTAAATATATTATTTGATAATTACGGAAAAATTATTATAAATCACAATAATTAACAAGTTAAAATACTTTTTTTAAAATAGATAAAAGTTCTATTCAACTCTCAAAAATTTATCGGTGCAGCATAAATTATGACAAAATAAAAAATTATTTTCGACCACCTCTTATGCAATTACCAAAAAAATCCTCTACTCCCACTTAATTACATATCATACCCCAATATATAATAATTCCATTGTTTCATCACAATGGTTTAAATATTTAATATATTCTATTAATTTATATTAATTAACTATAACTACATATTGGAAGTAAAATTTTTTTATTTATTTAATTGGCTATCATGTTCAAAACTAATTTGTTATCATAAATCACAATAATTAATAAATTAAAATATTTAAAAGACATATAAAAATTCTATTGACTCTCATTATTTTAGCAATGCCACATAAATTGAGATAAAAGAAAAGTACTGCAAATCATAATAATTAACAACTTAAAATATTTAAAAGATATATAAAATTTTAGTTGACTCTCAAAATTGTATCGAAGCCACATAAATTGAGACACAAGGAGTAAATATATTATTTGATAATTACATAAAAATTATTACAAATCACAATAATAACAAGTTAAAATACTTTTTTAAAAATAGATAAAAGTTCTATTCAACTCTCAAAAT
>NC_061120.1:10860198-10885591 GCF_002878395.1 Capsicum annuum | reverse complement strand
ATCTAAATTTTTTACCTTAAATATGTATGACCTATAAGCTTGACAAAATGTATAATGAAAAATTATACAAAAATAAGACTTTCTAACTGTATAATACAACATAAAACATAACTAATGTAATAAGAACTTCTAATGTATAACATATTGAAAATATATATCTTAGACTTATATTATACATTAGTCTTCCAAAATAACTAATGTATAATGCCTGATATATTATATCTTGTACTTTCAAATAAAACTTCAAGAATATATGATGTTACACCATACATATAAAATATTAACATTATACATTATTTATCTATGAACTTGTCAGAATGTATAATGTAACCTTATACAAAATTCATAGATTATAATTCTGTAATTCGACTAAATACAAAAACAGTCTTTCCTATATATACAAAAACTTATATTATACATAAGTGTGTAAATAAAGTAATGTATAATGTATAAAATCTACACCTTTGAACGCGATGACAAGTAATTTATTCCCTACCGTAAAACAAACAGGATAGAAATAAAATTGTAAACACTATTAACTATAACAGTACGTTTAATAAGTTAATAACAACAAACATCATATATGGAGATTGTTGAATGGGAAAAGAGGACTTACTGTAATGTGCATCATCAAGGCTACCATTAGGAACAAAATCGTAGATGACCAATTTCTCTTCTGTACCCCAATAGAATCCACGAATTTTAACTAAATTTGGGTGCACCAATTTAGCAATTATCTTCACCTATTCTCGAAATTTGTAAACCTTTCCATACCACTTTCACCAATTCGTCGCACTGCCAGTGTTGTCCCATCTTCTAACACAACCTTGTACATTATACTTGACCCACTAGCACCTAAAATGTAAGCAGATGCTTTAAGCAATGTCTCTAATTCGAGTTCCCTTTCTCCATCAACCGTTACTAACTCACTTGTTTTTTGTTCTGTAGTATTCATGTGATTCTGCTCCTGCTGATGATGACCAAATTGGAAATTTTTCTTCACTTTCTGAAATTGGAAGCTTCTGATAATTCATCGCTAGCTCCTTGCCTTTGTTTTTCAAACAAGTCCATGGCTTTCTGATTTGGTGAAGTTAAAAAAATAAAAAATTAATGAATAAAATCAATAAGTTCAATTAATGTTTGAAAACTTACAATGGTAAACTCTAAGTATGTTTGCTTGATTTTAGGCGTGAAAAAAGAATTCAATAATAGCAGATAAATTGATTTGTAATGGGAGAGAAAAAAAAGGAGGAAAAGGTGGCCTTTTTTGGATGTATAATATTAAGGAGAGAGAAAGTAAAAAATTAAGGGATTTGAGTAATTAATTTGAGATTTATATAATTACTTTACTAGTATGAGATTTATTGTAATAAGGTAAAGTTACCCTGTGTATATATGTAAATTTTAGATCTTTTTTTGGAAATTATATCGGTGTATTTAATTTGATTTCGTCAAGATTTGGTTTCTCATTTCATAATCAATAGTATTGTAGAAGGTAATTTTTCATTCTTTTGGGTGATCAATGTCGAAATTATTTTTGTACACATTTTTTAAATGAGGACAAAATTTAAACAACAGTATCAAATGATCCTCTATGGATTCGGCTCCTCTCCATTTCCACTCTCTCTATTTTCTCCAAGTCCCTATCTTGATTGGTGACATATGACATAACTTAAATTGAATGCGTAAGATTTAATTATTCTAAAGTAAATCTCTGACTATAATTTAGATAATAAATACATTATATATTTAGTTTAAAAAAATATTGTGATCCCACAATCTTAGCAACATGTCCATAAATAAAGCAACAAAAGGTTTTTTCGTTCTACTTTCTTTTCCTATGCAAGAATTCTATCTTTTAATTTCTTTGTAAATTGATTTTTTTTATCATCTATTTTTTTGAAACTTTTTCTTTAATAATTAGCTATTTTAATTTGTTTAAAGTAGGTAAAATAAAGTAGGAGAAATAATCAGCTCTTCTATTTTAGATTAATTTTTCATCACGTTTTCTAGAACTTTTTCTTAAAAATTAAATATTTTAGTTTCTTTAAAATGGGTGAAATAAATAGGGAGAAAATGAAAGAAATATTCGGTTCTCGTATTCTAAATTAATTTTTTTATTGTTTTTTTTTTGAAACTTTTTCTTTAACAATTATCTATTTTATTTTCTTAAAAATAGGTAAAATAAAATAGGGGGAGCATAAGTGATATAAAATAGGGGAAATTATCGACTCTCCTATTTTATTTTGCCTATTTTAAAGAAAATAAATTAGAGAAAGTTCCTAAAATGTAATAAAAAGGTTAATTTAAATAGAAATTAAAAGATGGACCATGCGTAGGAAAAAAATTAGGAAGAAAAGATTTTTGTTGTTATTTTTATGGACAAGATAATATGTTGTTAAGATTGTGAGATTACAATATTTTCTTAAACTAAATATATAATGTATTATTATCTAAATATGGTTAAACATTTACTTTAGAATAATTAAATCTTATTCATTCAATTTGAACTATGTCATATGTCACCAATTAAGAGAGAAACTTGGGAAAAATGGAGATAGTGAAAATGGAGAGGAGCTAAATCCATCGTATACGTGCAATTGATCACTAGTTATTCGAAGAAAGAATTGCATGTTAATACCATGTTATTATTTAAGGTGTGATTTTCTAACACCCCAACTTAGGAAGGATTCCCACATCGACAAAACACAGGAGGGATGCTGGGTATATAATTAAGAAAGCTTTACTCCCTAGTGACACATTTTAAAGTCATGCGGGCCAGGGCCCAGAGCGGACAATATCACTAGTGGGTTGGGGAGTTACAGGAGTCTCTCGGGCCTTGATGGTTTGGGATGTCCGTCGCGGCCAGAGCTTTCGCTCGGGTCGTGACAGAATGGTATCAAAACCACTCTTGTGTCATCTCAGTTGATGTGGGCCAGAGTTCAAACTGAGTGTAGAAAAATCCAGGTAAGGAGGGGCAAACCTCAGTCCTAAGTGTAGGCAAATCCCTTTCGGTGGGGCAAACCTTAGCAAGGATGCTAAGTCCATAAATGGGGTGTACGTAACACCCCAACTTAGGAAGGAGTCCCACATCGGCAAAACATAGGAGGGATGCTGGGTATATAAGTAAGAAAGCCTTACTCCCTAGTAACGCGTTTTAAAGCCGTGCGGGCCTGGGCTCAAAGCAGATAATATCACTAGTAGGTTGGGGAGTTACAGGGGTCTTTCGGGCCTTGATGGTTCGGGATACCTATCGCGGCCAGAGCCTTGGCTCGGGTCATGACAGATTTGTAAGAATGACCCTACAAGGCTGGTCTTGAATTTTTTTATCTCAATTAAAGAATTCTTTTTTTTTTTAAAAACGCCCTCTTTTGTCCACTGTGCATATGTGGGCATTGAGGTTAGAGTATTAGCCAGGTACTTCAAAACTATTCAATACAACAAATTCCACCTTTTATGTAAAATTTGTCTGTATTACTCAATTGCACACAAGTCAACAGGGGTGGAGCTACCCTACTTTATGGGAGTTCGGTCAAACCCACTAGCTTTTGCGTAGATCCTATACTTGTAACTAAAAAATTTAAAAATAAATGTATATCTATAATCTATAATATATTAAAAGTGTGAAGACCCTAAGAAAACTGATTTGAACTTTTAAATATTTTTATCAATTATTTATTTTAATCTACGTAGAGTCGTATAGTATCAAACTCTAATTTGAAGACAATAAATGTTTTTATGTGAATTTAGTTATAATATAAATCAAAGTGTTTGTAAATAATTGAAACAAAAATTAGGAGTATTTATACACGTGCAAAGCACGTATATTAAACTAGTAATTATATATGTCCAAACCTACATATAAACATAGCTTATTAGTCCAGTGGTAGGTGCATCACATTTGAAAGCCTCGTGTCCCTGAGATGAGTGTTCTAACCTCACTAAGTGCAGTTTTACTTTTTTTGCTCGTTAGTGTTTAAATATTTAAGTCTTTTTTTATTTGCTTTTCCAAAATTCGTACATTTCCTTTTTTTTTTTTTAAGAAAAACTATAAACTGCTAATAATTAAAGAAAGTAAAGAAAACGTGTTTACCAACAAAAAATAAAAGAAAAAACCTAAACGAATAATTAAAGAAGGTAAGAAAAAACTTGTTTACCAACAAAAACCTTTGGGTTTCTTCAAACAACACCAGCGACCAGGTTACACTCGTCTCTATCGTTGCCCGTTGGCTCGTCGTCGGACGCCGACTGCTTGGGCACTGCACGTCTGCGCCGCTTGCTGCTTTCCAAAGATCAGAATTGGACTTTTGCTGCTCTGCCAAGATATACAATGTGATTTCCATTTTACTTTCAGTTTTCACAGATGCTAATTTCTAGTCTCAAATGTCTCATAGTTTTGCATCGATATTCATGAGTCGTGATCGATAAATTGTGATTAAATTTTTAATTTTTCCTTAGATTTTGATTTTTGGGCTAAAGTGCTTTAGTATAAATTGTATCTATAATTCTGTTGCAACATATATTTTTAGTATTTTGTGATTGCAAGGCAGTAGAATAATTTTGTAGAAAATTTTGTGTTTTATCATTCGTAGGATCTTTAAGCAAGTGACAATATGATGAAAAAAATTTTCAAGCCTCAAACTTCTTCAGATACTACTCCTAGCTCTTCTTTGCCAAGTTCCCCATTGCATGTTAATCTTTCTGGAATATCGAATAATGACAAAGAGTTGAAAAAATTGGATCTTAAATTAGATCCTGCTGAATGAAAATCAATTACAGGATTTCTTCCAAATATACGTGACCGGGTGAGGAGATATTACATACAAAAAAACCTTGTCAACCAGATAAATTTGAGTTTCCCATAAGAGATTTTGGAGGTACACCATGTCACTTTAATCCTGAATGGTTTAAACCTCCATATTCTTAATGGTTAGAATATAACGTTAAAGAAGATGCAACATTTTGCTTATGGTGTTACTTGTTTAAAAATGAGCTCGGAGGATATGAAAAAAAAGTGAACAAATCTTTCAAAACGGAAGGTTTTCAAAGTTGGAACAAAGACATAGAAAGGCTTAAAAAGAACGTGGGCATAGTGTTCATCGTCGATGATTCAAGATGATGCTAGATTTGATGAACCCGTAACAATCTATTTTAGCCTCACTTGATAAGAAATCCGAGAAAATTAAAGGTGAACATCATATTTGCTTGAATGCTTCGATTGATGTGATAAGATATCTTTTGAAAGAAGGTTTGCCTTTTCGGGTCATATTGAGTGTGTAACTTCTATAACAAGAGGCAATTTTCTAGGTCTCTTGAAGTGGTATGCATACAAAAAGGAAGAAGTAAAAAATGTTGTATTAGAAAAAGCTCCAAAAAATAGCACCATAACTTCTCCGAATATTCAAAAAGACATTGTAAGTTCTTGTGCAAAAGAAATGGTGAAAGCGATCATTGAAGACTTGAATAAGGATTACTTTGGAATTTTTATTGATGAGTCTAAAGATGTTTTTCATAAGAAACAAATGACACTTGTTCTGCGGTATGTTAACAAAGAGGGTAAGCTTATTGAGCGATTTCTTGGTCTTGTTCATGTTAAAGACATATCTGCAAAGTCGTTGAAAGAAGCAATCTATTCTTTGCTTTTAGATCATTCTTTGAGTTGATCTCAAATACAGGGACAGTGTTATGATCGAGCTAGTAACATGCAAGGAGAGATTAATGGTCTTAAAACTTTGATTTTGAAAGATAATTCTTCAGCATATTACATACATTGCTTTGCTCATCAGTTGCAATTGACTCTTGTAGTTGTCGCGAAGAAACATGATGATGTGAATAATTTTTTTGATATTCTTGCTAATGTTTTAAATATTATTTGAGGTTATTTTAAGAACAGGGAGATGTTTCGAGATAATCAAGCTGAAAAATTAGAGGAATTACTAGTGCTTGGTGAAGTTCATACAGGGAGTGGATTAAATCAGGAACTTGGACTTCAAAGACTGAGTGATATCCGTTGAGTGTCTCATTTTAAGATAGTATGTAAATTCATTTCCGTATTCTCATCAATTGTTCATGTACTTGGAATTCTTGAAAAAGGTGCAAATTATCATGAGAAAGCATTGGCAAAAAGTCTAGTGGAAGATATTAGATCTTATGAGTTTATCTACATGTTGCATTTGATGTTGAAAATTTTGGTAGTTACATATGATTTGAATATGGCTTAACAACGAAAAGATCAAGATATCGTTAATGCTATGAAGCTTGTGGATTTCTCAAAGATACAATTTCAATTGATGATAGAATATAAATGAAATTCTTTGTTAGAAGATGTCTCTTTATTTTGTGAAAAGAATGATATTGTGATTCCTGAAATGAATTAGAAATATGGTCTTGAAAAGTTGAAGCGCAAGATCTCAAGTGTTACATATTCTCATTATTTGCGTGTGGAATTTTTCTATGCTGTTATTGATTTGCAACTTTCAAAGCTTAACAATCGCTTTAGTGAAGTGAATACTGATCTACTTCTTGGAATGACTAGTTTGAGTCCTGAGAATTATTTTACAAATTATGATAAAGACAAGATCATGAAGCTTGCTACATATTATCCAAATGACTTCAGTGCCTCCAAGCTTGAAGATCTTAGTTTTGATCTTGATAATTATATTTACTATGTGAGAGAAGTGAATAATGCTTTCTCAAATTTGAAAGGACTTGGAGATCATTCGATAAAATTGGTTGAAACAAATATGCACAAGATATGGGGACTTGTTTATTTCCTTGTGAAATCAATCTTGATATTACCTGTGGCTACTGCAACAATGGAAAGAACTTTTTCCTCCATGAAGTTTATCAAAAATGATTTTCGAAGCAGGATTGTGATGATTTTTTGAATGATTGTTTAGTTTGTTATATAGAGGATGAAATGTTTGACAGTGTACCTAATGATGCGATCATTGATCATTTTCAAAACATGACAACTCATCGAATGCAGTTGTAATGATAATGCTTATAGTTATAGTGTTTAAGTTATTCATCGGTTTTTTAAATATACTAAATATCCTTAATTGTTAGTTGCTTTGGCTAAAGTTATACATTAACTTGAGGTTGTTGTCTTAATTTAAAATTCAGAACCCACAGACTTTAAATCCTGTCTCCGCACAGGAAATTGCATGCCATATACCCAAATATGGGTGACTTTAGATATTTGACCCCAAATAAGAATGTTTTTGAAAAATAGTCTTCCTAACTTTTTAATATACTAAAAGTATCATTTTACCCCTCTACACCTCAAATATATTTTTACTTTCCATACTCATTTATCTCTCAAATTTTATTTTTTATTATTTTTATTTTTTTATTTTTCCTTTACTTTTATTAATCTACTTTATTTCAGCTTTTATTTTTTTCCTTTAAATTTATTATTCTATTTTTTTTTATTATTTTCACTTTTTATATCTTAGGCTTTGCAATTAACTCTTTCGTGATTAATACAATATGTTAGTTGCCAAACTAAAATTAAAAAAATAGGAAGGTAGTAAAAGAAATTATTTTTTTCATTGAAATTTATATTATATATGTTTTATGTTTTTTTTTCCCGTTATAATAATGAAACAAAGATGGAAGGCCTAACTACTTGTCAGTCAAATTTTAGTTTGAAAATAATCATTAGAATAATGAAAATATCAATTAATTTAGTATCATTTTGGACACCCAATTATAGGTGACTTTAGATATTTAATCCCAATAAGAAATGTCTTTAAAGAATAACCTTCCTTACTTTTTAAGTATAGTACAAGTACCATTTTTTTCCTCTACACCTCAAATATATTTTTTAAACTTTCCATTCTTATTTGTCTCTAAAATTTTATTTTTTATTATTTGCACTTTTTATTTTTTCTTTAATTTTACTATTCTATTTTTTATTATTTTCACTTTTTAATTTTTTTTTATTTTTTTTTTATTTTTTCACTTTTTATTTATTTCTTTAATTTTATTTTTATGTTTTAATTCATTTGTCTCAACCTTTATTTTTTTTTATCTTTTTTATTTCTCAAGCATTATCTATTTATTTTTTTCTTTTTTTAATTTATTTGTATTTAACCTTTATTTTTTTTATTTTTGATTTTTATCAGTTCTTTTTTTTTTTCTCATTTTTTTCAAAATTTATTTTTATTTTTTCCTCTCATTTTTTTATTTTCTCAATTTTTTTAATTCTTCATTTTTTCTTAATCTTTATTTTTTTCTTGCCTTTTTATTCCTCTATTTTTTTTGATCATTTTTTTTTCTTTTTTCAGTTCTCTTTTTTTTCCTCATTTTTTTTAAACTTTATTTTTATTGTTCCTCTCATTTTTATTTTTCTCAATTTTTTAAATTCTTCGCTTTTTTCTTGATCTTTATTTTTTTTTCTTTCCTTTTTTTATCAATCTATTTTTTATTTCTATATTTTGTTTGATCGCTTTTTTCTTTTTTCTCAACTTCTATTATATTTCGCTAATAAATAAAAAAATTGAATAATCTGCAAAAGTATCTTCTTTTTTTTCTATCAAACCAAATTTAAGGGCATGAATTTTTGTTACGAAATTCTTTGAAAATTCTTGAGATAAGTCGTGTCTCTAAGGAGAGAGTTGTAGAATATCTCATAAATAAAGGCATAATGTAGTAGTGTCAACTCTTGCTCGTAGGACATAATTTATTATTTAAAAGTCCTTGAGCTAAGTCTTGCCTCTAAGGCAAGAGTTGTAGAACATCCCATAAATAAAGACATAACGTGGTAGTGTCAACTATTGCCCGTGGGGCATAATTTATAGTTTGAAAGTCTTTGAGCTAAGTCTTGCCTCTAAGGCAAGAGTTGGAGAACATCTCATAAATGAAAGACATAATATGGTAAAGTCAACTTTTGCCCATGAGGCATAATTTGTAGTTTGAAAGTCTTTGAGCTAATTAAGTCTTGCCTTTAAGGCAAGAGTTGCAGAACATCTCATAAATGAAAACATAACGTGGTAGTGTCAACTCTTGCCCGTGGGGCATAATTTATAGTTTGAAAGTCCTTGAGCTAACCCTTGCCTCTAAAGCAATAGTTGTAGAACATCTCATAAATGAAAACATAACAAGGTAGAGTCAACTTTTGCTCATGAGGCATAATTTATAGTTTGAAAGTCTTTGAGCTAATTAAGTCTTGCCCCTAAGGCAAGAGTTGTAGAACATCTCATAAATGAAAACATAATGGGTAGTGTCAACTCTTGCCCGTGGGGCATAATTTGTAGTTTGAAAGTCCTTGAGCTAACTCTTGCCTCTAAGGCAATAGTTGTAGAACATCTTATAAATGAAAACATAACGTGGTAAAGTCAACTCTTTCCCGTGGGACATAATTTGTAGTTTGAAAGTCCTTGAGCTAATTAAGTCTTGCCTCTAAGGCAATAGTTGTAGGACATCTCATAAGTGAAAACATAACGTGGTAGAGTCAGCTCTTGCCCGTGGAGTATAATTTATTGTTTGAAAGTCCCTGAGCTAAGTCTTCCCTCTAATGTAAGAGTTATAAAATATCTCATAAATCAAAATACAATGTGGCAGTGTCGACTCTTGCCCGTGAAACATAACTTGTTGTTTGAAAGTCATAAGTCTTGCCTCTACAATGTAGTAGTGTCAACTCTTGCCCATGGAACGTAGCTTGTTGTTCGAAAGTCGTAAGTCTTGCCTTTATAATGTGATAGTGTCAATTCTTGCTCATGAGGTGAAACTTGAATGGAAGAAACCGAATAAAAGAACAAAAATAATAAAAATTACAAAAAAAGAAGAAAAATATTAAAAAAACAAAAATCAAAGAAAATGTAGAAGTTGAGAGAAAATAGGAAAAAATAAAGGTTGATAAAAAAAAAAGGTCGAGAAAAATTTAAAAAGAAAAAAATCAAAGAAAACTATTTTTTTTTCTCATAAAAGTAGACGTTGAAAGGTGTAAAGAAAAAGTAAGGGTTGAGAAAAACTAAAAAGAACAAAAAACAAGAGGAAAGAAAAAGTAACAAATGAAAATAATATAAAATAAAAAAGAAAGAAGTTGAGAGGAAAAAAAGGAAAAAAGTAAGGGTTGAGAAAAATAAAAACAAAAATAGAAAAGAAAAAAGAAAAATCAAAGTAAAAATAAAAGTTGAAAAATATAAATATGGAGTTGTTATCTATTATGAGGATCATTTATGTAATTTACTTCATTGATCAGGGGCAATTTTGTCCCAAAAATATTAGTTAATAGGTAAAGACTATTTTAAAGAAACTTTTTTATTTGAGGCTAAAATTTGAAAGCCACTCCAATTTTGGGTCTATTTTTGAGATTCACCCGTCTCCGCATCTGCAAGTCAATACAATTGAGACTCTTTTTCAATAGGCAACATTTAATACTATATTCTTTATATGCAACTTGTTGAAATATCTCAATCTCTTGCTCATGAATAAAACTAACTTATGCGCACACACTCAAACTCGAACGTATGCTTGATGGACAATAACTACATTTAAGTTCTTTCAAATTGTTTTACATATAGCCAGCGCAGGCAACTTCAGATAAATTTTTCTACCATTCAACGACCCAGACAATATGAAATATAGAACATCGAATATATCAAAGCTAAAGTTTACATTGCAGAAAAACAAAATGTAAATCAAGTAGCATAAATTTAATACAAGACTATTATAAGAACAAAATCAATGGATAACCACCTTTAATGAAACTATCAACAATGCTTAAATCGTGTTTTAAATGTATCAAGTTCATTTTGAAATGGCTAAACTAACAAAATTTATAAGGGTAAATAATAAAAATTTCGACAGTTTGAAACTTAATTATAGAAAATTTTGATATTTTGCATAATTACTGGAATTCCGATTTTGGGTCCGTCGATATACATAATTAGTTCCCGATAATAGAGATACATTTTTTTCTTTGTAAAAATACATGATTAGCTCCTGATATTTTTTTTTTTCGATTTTGGATCTGTTGAGATATATAATACATCTAACGAAGATATATTTTTTCCTTATAAAAGATATGCAATTACCTCCCAATATTTTTTTTTTCAATTATAGGTCCGTCGAGATACATAATTAGTTTTCCGATACATCCAACAAAAATACATAATTATTTTGTAAGAGGGGGAATTAATATAAATATGGTAAGTTAAGATGTATGTTTATGTTATTTTTAGCAATTTATAAACCTTGGTTATAACTTAAATATGTTCCCCAAGTTAAGCCCTAACTATAGGACTATAAGGCCCACCCCAATTAGGCTCAAATAACTCTCCTATATCAGTTATACGAGTGTTCGTGCCACATTAGTTCACAATTTGATGAATGCTTAACAATGTGTTTGGATGATTGTTTGACATGATTTCATAATGTACAATACTAAGAGATATGATATGATACTGTACAATATAGTACAATACAACGTTTGGATAGACTGTATAGTTTACTATTGTTTAACAATAATTTTATTATTTGATTTGATAGTATGATACTGTATCGTAACTGATAAATTTATGAAAATGCCTTTAATTATTATGAATATTAAAATTATCAATAGCACTAATAAATTAACTAAAAATGTTTTTCTTTCTGCCAAATTGGTCAAAACTTCCTTTTTTTTTAGGAGAATACAAGTGCATGTGAATAACTTAACGCTTTCAGTTTCTTGTATCCGCTTAGGAAGTAAATAAGTGAGAACTTGAACAAAGTAAGAGAGCATGTGATTGACCGCAAACATGGCTAAAAATAAATTCAGAACATAACAACAAGCTTCTAACTATCTATACCATCTAAAACAATATTCAAAACATAAGTTGGGTGCAATAGAAGAAACTGTGAGTTTTTTCGTTCATGTATGAGAATACAAACAGTGAATTCATTGCATTCATTTCTCTTTAATTAATTTTGCAGATTAAAATGCCTAGTAAAAAATTCGCATTCGTTCTCTCAAATTAATTGTTGTGATGAGAGCAAAAGACATTCATTCTTTAATGAAACATATTTTCTAAATGAGCTATTAACTGATCTTATTTATTTCTTTATCAAAACGTACATTTCCACACCTCTATAATTATGTTTTTCACTTGATGAAAAAAGACACCAACAGAAAGAAATATCATTTTTCTCTTCTTGGCTTTCCTTCTAAATTACTTTGTCCCCATTGGTATTCTATTCCTTGTGAATTTCTGGACAATAGTTTGTGCAATTTCAAACTTTCAGCTATGAGTGCATGTGTTTGAAAGTAGTTGTGGAACCTTGGAGAGCGACCGGCTAGAAGGAATTACACCAGAGTCGGGCCGAAATCTCTTTCAAGGCAGTGGCTTATCACGACACAATATTTATGACTATTTACTTATTATTATTAATTTCAGTTTCAATATCAATATTGTAGTAATTTTTTCAACAATTTAAAAGTGATTCCCTTACATACAATATTGATAAATGGTTATTTTTTTAAACAAAACTTTTTCTGATTTGTCAAAATTTGAGCCATTAGATGAAAATTTTTTTTAACATTGGTCATAAAAACTTTTGATTTTCTTCGAATAATTGGAAGTTGATTATGTTCTGTTTAATGAACCTTTTATTGATGGTTCGAACATTACTACTGGATCTCACACTGTTGTGGTTGATGATGTTGCTAAAAAGAACTTTGAAAAGGATAACAAAACAGTTAGAGGACATTTGTTGAACCATATGACTAATCATTTGTTTGATTTATTTGTTACCTATAAATCTGCTAAACAAATATGGGACAGTTTATAAAAGAAATATGATGCTGATGATGCAGAAAAAAAATATATTGTCGGACAATGGATTAAATTTCAAATGGATGAAAATAAGTCAATCATAGAACAAATCTACGAATATGAAAATTTAACTGCTAACATTCTCAATGAGCGCATGAAAATGTGTAAGATTCTTCAGGCTAATGTTTTGCTGGAAAAATTTTCACCATCCTAGAGTGATTACGGAAATCGATTAAAACATAAGAAAAAAATTTAACTCTCTAGGAACTTATTAGTTACATGAGGACTGAGGATGCAAATTGTCTCAAAGATAAGATGGAAGCTCTTTCTCTTAATTCTTCAAAAGCTAATTTTACGGAATCTTCGGGTACTATTGCAAAAGACAGATACGAAGGAAAACAAAATAATGTCCAGAACAAGGAAAAGGTGAAGAAGAAAAATAATTTCAACAAGCCAAAGAGTCAAATTAAAAAAACAAAGAGGCCTTGTTTTGTCTGCGAAAAACTTGGCCACAGGGCTGTCCAGTGTTACCTAAGAAAAGGACAAAAGTCAAAACAAAGAGCACAAGATGATGCCCAAGCTCATCTTACTAAGGATGATGAAGTAGTTGCTGCAGTAATCATTGAGGCAAATCTGGTAGCTAACAAGACTATTTAGGTGTTGAAAACAGGAGTTTCAAGACATTTCTGCGCCAACAAAGAGTTATTCATGATTTTGAGAAATCCATCGATGGCGAGTGTGTCTATATGAGTAACTCCACTACTGCTGGATTTATGAGTAAAGTAAAGACTTTACTTAAATTTACTTCTGAAAAAACATTAGCCTTGAACTATGTTCTATATGTTCCCTCACTCCGTAGAAACATAGCTTCTGGAGCACTTCTCAACAAAGGAGGTCTTAAACTTATTTTTGAAGCTAATAAAATAATTATTTCTTGTGAAAAAAATATTTTTGGAAAAGAATACCTTTGTAGGGAATTATTTTGTACTGAACATTGATCAAGAAATTGCTAATAATACAAGTATTTCTAATTCTGCTTATTTTGATGAGTCTATTAATTTGTGGCATTGTAGACTAGGTCATGTTAGTATTACTTCTATTAAAAGACTTAGAAAAATAAAATTAATTCATGCAGTAAATATTGATGATATTTCTTAATGTCCTGTATATGTAGAAGCAAAGCATGTCAAAAAATCTTTTAATTATGTAACTAGTAGAAAGATCGAATTGCTTGAACTAGTATATTCATACTTAGCAGATTTCAAGAACATAGTTAGCAAAGGTGGAAAGAAGTATTACGTTACTTTTGTTGATGACTTTTTGAGGTACACTAAGGTATACCTCCTTAAGTCTAAAGATGAGACTGAAAGCATGTTTTTAAAATTCAAAGCAGAAGTAGAAAATCAATTAGACAGAAAAATCAAGAGATGTAGATCTGATAGGGGCGGTGAATATAGTACTAAAATTCTAAAAGATTTTTGTGAAAAAAATAATAGTATCTATGAGTTTAGTGCTTCCTATACTCCCCAACAAAATAGTGTAGCCGAACAAAATAATAGAACCCTTAAGGAAATGATGAATTCTATGCTTTTAAGCTCAGGTCTACCTGATTATATATAGGGGGATGGGGTGGGGGTTGGGTGAAGCTGCCTTATCTGCATGCCATTCTCAATAGAGTTCCTCATAAAAAGTTAGACAAGTCCTCATATGAATTGTTGAAAGGGTTTGCTCCTAACTTGAAATTTTTAAAAGTGTGGGGGTGTTTGACTAAGGTTGGTCTACCTGACTTCAAACGGGTAAATGTAGGCTCTAAGACCTTTGACACTATCTTCATTGGTTATGCTCAAAATAGTGTTGCGTATAGATTTATGTCATTAAATGATTATTCTATTTGTGAATCTAGGGAGGCAAAATTTTTTGAGCATGTATTTTCTTTGAAAAATGATGTGTCTAGTGATGTGCAAAATAATACTTCTGTATCTATGTCTGTTAACTCTCATGTTATGCCTACATATGATGTTATTGCTAATGAGCATGAAAATGAACTTAGAAGGAGTAAAAGACGTAGAACTGAGACTAGTTTTGATCCTGATTTTATCACCACCTTCTTAACTTAGGATTTTGATATCGATGCTTTAAATGATGAATTAGTGTATATCTACTTAATAAAAGAAGACCCTAAGACTTATGATGAAGCAATGAGTTCAATAGATGCATTATTTTGGAAAGAGGCTATTAAAAGTGAATTAGACTCTATAGTCTCTAATCACACCTGGGACTTGTATCATTTGCCTAAAGGTTTTAAACCTATAACTAGGAAGTGGATATTTAAGAAGAAATTGAGGCCTGATGGTACAATTGAAAAATATAAGGCTAGACTTGTGATTAGGAGTTTTAACTAAAAGAAATATGTTGATTATTTTGATACTTATTCTTCTGTGACAAAATAACGACCATTAGGACTCTTATTGCTCTATCCACTATTCATAGTTTAGTGGTACACCAAATGAATGTCAAAACAACATTTTTAAATGGCGATTTAGAGGAAGAGATCTATATGACTCAACTTGAGGATTTTGTGGTCCTAGGACAAAAGAATAAAGTATGCAAATTGAGAAAGTCCTTATATGGACTAATGCAGGCACCTAAGCAGTGGTATGAAAAATTTAATTTTACATTAATGAATAATGAATTTGTTGTTAATTCATCTGATACCTGTGTTTTTTCTAAAATGATAGGATCAGATTGTGTAATCATATGTTTATACGTGGATGACATGTTAATCTTTGGCCCTAATATGAATGTTGTAAATGAGAATAAGAAATTTTTATTTTTTAAATTTGAAATGAAAGACCTTGGAGAAGTTGATGTGATTTTAGGGATTAGAATCAAATGAATTATTAATGAATTCTCTTTGTGTCAGTCTCATTATATTGAAAATATATTGAAAAGGTTTGTTTGTTTTGATATAGTTTTAGTGAAAACTCCTTATGATCCAGCATACACTTGAAAAAGAATAAAGATTTCATTGTTTCTCAAATTGAATATGCTAAAATAATTGAAAGTGTAACATTTCTCATGAACTACACTTGGCCCTGATATATCTTATGCTGTTAGTATATTGAGTAGATATACTCATAATCCTAGTAGTGAACACTGAAATGCTCTTCATCGCTTGTTAAGGTATCTGATAGGTACTATGGATTGGTGTTTGTATTTTAATAAATTTTCTGCTATTTTAGAAGATTTTTGTGATGCAAATTGGGTGACTGACAATGATGAAGTTAGCTCTACCAGTGGCTATGTGTTTATTTTGGGTGCGGGTGCTATTTCATAGAAGTCTTCAAAGCAGACTTGTATAGCACATTCTACCATGAAATCTAAATTCATTGCTCTCGAGTTGGCAAGGCAAGAAGCTGAGTGGTTGAGAAATCTTTTGTTTGATGTTCCTTTATGGGGAATACAAATGTCACCAGTTTCTTTACATTGTGACTCAGAAACGGCAATTGAAATTGCTAAAAATAGTGTGTACAGTGATAAAAAGAGACAAATTCGCCTCAGACATAGTATAGTTAAACAATTGTTGAAACATGATATTATTTCCTTGAAATATGTAAGGTCTGAAAATAATTTGGCAATCCTATGACCAAAGATTTGACAAGAAAAATGGTCCTTGAATCGTCGAGAGGGATGGAGCTTAAGCCCATTGATTGAGGTAATATGGTGGATATCTATTTGTGGTCAAAGGAATCCATATAGGCCTTCAATAAAACTCTACATATCTTATTCCTATGGTGTGATGTAGTGTATTATAAGGTTGAGCTTATTTTTGCTCTTAATGATCCATAGCCTTAAGGTGGTCTATGAGATAGACTTGATGGATCACTTACGTGAGTGTAAAACGTTGGTCACCTTTTTATGAAAGACTTGGGTTGTCTTTCTAAAGCACTCATAAGACCCAAGGTTTGTGTGTATGACCATAAAATCACTTTATGAGTATCACGGAGTTTGCATAAAATCAAGGATATGGTATGTGTTGTGGGGGTCTCAGCTTATATCCATTTTGTTCAAGAGTACTTCACTTTGTGGATATTTGTTGTTGCCTCATTTCACTACGTATCAATTTAAATCGAAAGATATTGATAATTAAGCACATGTTCCATTCTTTTGTCCATAAACTATTCCTATTATTTTTTTCTTTGCATTTTGTGGACTGTGAGCTTTTCAGTTCATGAATGAGAATACAAACAATGAATTCATTGCATTCATTTCTCTTCAATTAATTTTGCAGATTAAAATGCAAAGTAAAAAATTTACATTCATTCTCTCAAATTAATTGTCGTGAAAAGAGTAAACGACATTCATTCTTTAATTAAACACATGTTTTAAATGAGATATCAACTGATCTTATTTATTTTCTTACCAAAATGTACTTTCCCAGACCTATATAATTGTGTTCTTCACTTGATGAAAAATACATCCACAGAAAGAAATACCACTTTTCTTTTCTTGGTTTTCTTTCTAAATTACTTTGTCCTCATTGGTATTCTATTCCTTGTGAATTTTTGGGCAATAGTTTGTGCAACTTCAAACTTTCAGCCATGAGTGCACGTATTTGGAAGTAGTTGTGGAATCTTGGGGAGCGACCGACTAGAAGGATTTACATCAAAGTTGGACCAAAAAAGCTTTCAAGGCAGTGGCTTATCACGACACAATATTTATGACTATTTACTTATTATTATTAATTTCAGTTTCAATATCAATATTGTAGTAATTTTTCCAACAATCTAAGCCCAGAATCATGAAATCCTAGTGTGTCATGATATGAAGCCATAATTAATTTACAAGACGCTGTCAAAGCCAACAAAGCTATGAGTATATAGAAAAAGTGTCTGGCTTTATAGGTTATACTGAAGGATAATAAAACAGGAGATAAAAAATCATCGAGACACATAAGTATGAAAAGTTTTTTTTTTTTTGGTAAAAAATGTGAAAGATTACCATTAACAAACAACAAGGTTTACAATCTAAAGAGCCTCCAGTGTTCTGGGAGAGAACAACTAGAGCTCAAGGAATCACCACATCTAAGTACACAACTATTGTATCAAAGTGCTATACTTCTGTGCTCTCTTTGAGCCTCTAAGTATCTCTATTCTCTCCCTGACTTCGTGTTGTATCTGCATAGTAACAACTTCCGCATTAGTATTCACTTGTTGAAATATCTTCCTATTTCTAGCCTGCCATATGTGGTAAATCAGGGCTCTGTATACTGCTGCAATAATTTCTTTCCGGAACAATTTTCATCTTTTCCTTTTGATCCATTGAAAGATTTCATAACAATCCTTGTTTTCGAATTTGATTGCAAGCCATGCTTGTAAATGTTCCTTCACCTCTGTTGTCCATTTGCAATTATACCTCTGGGGGGGTGTGTTCCCATATATTTATTGTACCTTTCATATATATTCCATTCACCCATTTCACCCATAACATATCTACCTTCATTGCCACTTGCCATAGTAGTTTTCCTACTGAAGCAATATTCTAATTTCCACATCTTTTAATATTTAGGCCTCCATACTTCTTTGGTACACACAGATTTTCCCATGCAACCAGAGCTATCTTTCTTTTACTTTCTGTAGCACTCCATAGAAAATCTTTGCATAATTTTTATACCTCCTTTACCACACTCTGAGGCAAAATGTAAACTACACACCAAAAGTTGTAAATAGAGAATAGCACTGCCATCACTATCTGTAATCTGCCAGCATAGGATAAGTACTTGGCATATGCATTTTGTATTCTTGTGGTAATTTTATCCACTAACTGTTGACACTCTATCTTTGTCTATTTTTTAGATGCAAGTGGGAGCCCTAAATATCTAATAGGTAGAGTGCCCAAAGAGAAACCAATAGTGGAAAGTATTTGCTGTTTCAAACCATCATTATCTCCTGCAATAAAAATGTTTGATTTATCCAAATTTGCATGTAATCCTGTCACTTGACTAAAGTGCTCCAAAGCCTCTTTTACTCTACACACTGATTTTATATCTCCTTTGCAAAAGATCATAAAGTCATCTGTAAAAACCAAGTGAGTTAACCTGGTCGATTTGCACATTGAGTGAAAATAAAAATCTGGTAGGTCACTTATTTTGCTCAATAGGGGTGATATGGGATTCCCTATCTTAACCCCTCTTGCCTTCAAAATAGCCATAGCCCTCTCTATTTATCTTCAAAGAAAAACTTATCGTAGTCATACAAATCATTACCATATTGACAAAGGATTCTGGAGAGCCATATCCCCTTAAAGCTTCTTCAATAAATTTCCAGCTGACCATGTCATAAGCCTTCCTCAAGTCTATTTTCATCAAACACCTAGCTGTTGTCTTCCTGTTATAGTGTCTCAACAAGTCATGACAAATTATCACATTGTGGATTAGTGATCTTCCTTCCACAAAGGCTGCTTGGGATCTATTTACCAAACTAGGAAGTACTTCTTTCAATCTCAAACAAAGCACCTTTGATATGCACTTGTGCAACACATTACAACATGAGATTGGCCTATATTGATTGGCCAATTCTGGCACTTTCACCTTTGGAATTAAAGATATCATATTAGAGTTTATTTGTTTAAGGAATTTACCATTTTCCAAGAATTGAAGTATTGCTTCTGTGATATCCTCACCAATCAAACTACAAGCTTCTCTAAAAAAAGCTGCTACCATAGCCATCAGGTCCTGGGCTTTTGTTGATGTCTATTTTGAACATGGCCTGTTTGACCTCTACCTCTGTATATGTCTTTATCAACTTTATTCGTTGTGTCAAGGTGATATGAGGTCCATTCATCAAGATATTATCAGCTTCTCTGAATCTATTTACTGCTACCTTACCTAGCATGTTCTTATAGTATTCCACCATTATTTGTGCTACTTTGTCTGGATTAGTGTGCAGGACTCCATGCTTATCCTTTATTTATGTGATAGCTTGTTGTAACCTTCTCATCTTGATAATGGAATAAAAGTATTTAGTGTGTTCATCTCCCAGTTGCAACCAATTTGCTTTACTCCTCTGTTATAAGAAAATTTCAGCCATATAAGATGATCTCCTGAACCTTTGATTTTTTCCTTTTCGTCCTGTTGTAGGCTAGCATTGTTTGGATCAGTGTGTAGCTTATTTTTCACCTATATTAACACAAATCTATCCTCTTCAACTTCAGCTAAAATATTGCTACAATAGATTTTATTTAGTTGCTTTAATCTCTTCTTCAAGAATTTTAATTTCTTTACTACCTGAAGCATTTTACAGCCATATATGGGAGTTAACCAGACTTCCTTAACAATCTCCAGGAACTGTGGGTGCTTTGACCATAAATTGCAGTATATGAATGCTCTTTTCTGTGTGTTATTCCTGCCCTCTTTTGTAATCTTCAAAGGGTAGTGATCACTTATTCCTTTCATTAGAAATTGCACCTTTATCACTGGTATAGTGTCCAACCATTCATTATAGACAAATGACCAGTCCAATTTGGAATAAATCCTATTGTTTCCATGCCCGTCATTCCATGTATACCTGCTGCCACTATATGGAAGTTCTATCAATTCACAAGTAGTCACACAATTTTTGAAATCCAAAATCTCTCCTAGGCTTACTGGGTTCCCACCAATTCTTTCCCACCAAAGCGTACACTACTGTCAACTGAAAACTAGCTTATGCTATTACGTCTTCTACAACACTGGTAATACTCTGGCTAGTGCTTGGTATTACTTTTACTTTGTAGTAATCCAGTCTCTAAAACAAAAGAATTCTACCATTGTAGTACTGCTCATGGTTAGTAATATGACCCCAACCTCCAAACATACTATTTGCTATTTGACTCACTTTATCTACCTTTATTTTTGTCTCCAATAAGGCTACCAGACCAGTGCTTTCTTTATTACAAATGAGGCTTACCTTCCTTTGCTTGTTAGGGGCATTCATGCCCCTAACATTCCAACATAAAATATTATCCATCTCCCATAGGTGACCCAACCTTGCTAGCCTTATGTTAAACCTGGCAATCTGCAATGAAACTATTATCACCTTCTCTTAACCCATTGAAAGGATTCACGTTTGTTTGCCTATACTCTGTCTTCCTTAATAGTAATTTTCTAGGATAGTTATCCAACCAGTTTGTTCCCCTTGTCTATCCTTCTTCCCCAAATATTGCTTTTTCTCTACTTGTTTGCCCTTTGCATGTTGTATTTCTGTTGATTCGGCACCCTGTTCCTTTCCATGTATATTATTTACCACAGTTTCCTTAGGTTCTTCTCTCTTCGGTTCAGGTTTCTTCTTTTCCTGCACTCATCCTCCGCATGTCCATACTTTTGACAATACTTACAAAGCATTGGTTTCCAGTCATACTGGATTCTCTGTTCAAGTAGCATTCCTTCTCATTTCAAAAGAACACTTTATCAGGCAACTAAGCATCCACATCCACTTCTATAAGCAGCCTTACAAAATTCAACCCTATTTTCTTCTCTGTGTTTTTGTCGACCTTCAGAGGTTTGCTAATTAAGCTTTCAATTTTACTTAAACCTTTTGGACCTCAGTATTTGAAGTCCAAAGTAGGTAATTTGACCCAAATTAGTACTGTGCGCAACTCCTCCCTTGTGAATTCCATGTCTTCATTCCATGCCTTGACAATGAAGGGTTTGTTGTCAAAGTGGAATATTCCTCCCTGTAATACTTCATTCTTCCCATCCTAAGAATCAAAATGTACTAGCAGTATACTATTTTTCAGCATTGAAACTTTGTTTATGCCATGTTTGCCCCATTGTCATTGAACATAGCCATTCAAGACGAAAAATAATGGGTATGCCCCCAAAACGTAGTAGACCACAACATTCCTCCAAGGCTATCTCAGAAGAGATGTCATATATCTCAATTTCATATAAGACACATGATACTAAATATCATCAACTGATGCAACTTTTGCAGTTACAACAAATTTTAGAAGGACCAAACTTTAAGATTATAATCTTCTCTTTGAGTACAAACATATAAGTTCAAGGCCAAGATTGAAAGACTGAAAACAACAGAGAAAGAACGAAAGCAGAAGACATATTAGAGGTTACGTGGATTTAAATATACGGGAAAGGGTAAAATAGGATTATAAAAGATTTAATAGGGGTATAATTGAAAAAATAAAGTATGTAATCGTTCGCTTTTACTTGTCACTTTTTGGCATGACACACTCATTAAAAAATAATTATCAATATGACTATTTTACCATACTATTCCTATTAATTGATATTTAGAGTAATACAGTTTGAACATGGTCAAAAAAATAAATAATTAATATTAAGGGTACAAAAGATTTTTTTTTAGTAACAAAATTGACAACTAAAAATAAAAATCTAATTAAAAAAATAATGACAAGTTAAGGAAGTAACATTTCAAGACTTATCTTTAACGAAGAATAAAATATTATTTAATTTCTCTGTAACATATTTTATATTGGGGGTGATTACGAGTGCATCTTTTTTCTTTTAAGATTCAGAGGTCTGAGTCTGAATACACATCTGAATGATTAAAATGTTATCTCTAGATCTGAAAACTGAATGATTAAGACTGTTTGTTTTTCAATATCTGAATGCGCAAAAAAAAATATGTGTTTATAGTAAAATAAAAAATACAATTTAAATAAAAAATTAATTATATATCACAAAAGTATGTAATTTAATGCAACAATATTATTATTTGATTGAAAAAAAATATTTATGTTTGTTAATGATAGTGGAGATGGTTTATAATGGTGGTTGCAGTGTCAATGATTGATGTTAGTGATTAATAATATTGGTGGTGATAATGGTGATGGTTGATATTGTAGTGACTATTATGATGGTGGTGGTTGATAGTGGTGGTGGTGGTTGTGATGTGACGTTGCTTGATGTTAGTAGTTGAAGGTGTTGATTATGATGGCTGAAAAATAAATGCATGACGGTTTGACAATGTGTTGGTGCTAGGTGGAGATGTTAGTTGTGATGGTGGAGATGGTTGTTAGTAGAGATAAATTATAGTGATGGTAGTGGTTCAAGTGATGGTTGATATGGGTACGACCATAAGGATGCACGTATGTGAGAATGCATTGGACCCGTCCAATAAAGCATCCAAGTGAAGTGCAGAGAAGACCTTGGATCACCCCAAAACTAGCCCTAAACTTGCACTCCAAGGGCGCCCTTGGTCACATTTCATTAAAGGGACCTTTTGGTTATTTTACCTATTATTTGTAATACACTATAAATAGAATGATGTAGGGTTTTAGTCATTAGTTTTTGTTGAATATTGAAGTTGTAACACTTGAAACTCTCTCTCTTGTGAGAAAGGCCCCATGGCCGAAACTTGTAACTAGGATTTTCAACATTGAGTGTGGATTCACTTGGGTTGGATTCAAGCATGGAAACATTGGATGATTGGGAGATCGAGGTCACTCTTGTACCAAAGTAAGAGGATATGTTTTTGTTGTATATAGTGTTAAGGGTCCAAGAGTGGAATAGGCTCTTGGATTCTTAAGATTATACCAACCATTGGTCTATCTATCTATCCCTTTTCTTTTATTGCAATCTTGTGGTGTTTCCTCTTGTTTAGTGCAAGCCGTTTATTTTTGTTATTATTTTTTTCATATTGTTGTCTAGATTCTCGTGTTCATCACGTTTTGGTGGCTGTTTTGGTGTCAAAAACACCTTTGTATTCTTGTATTCTTGTTGTTGTAGTGAATCCGGGAGTGATCTCCAAAAAGTCCTCAGATCTTTAAGATTTGTGGACTGTTTTGGAGTGTGTTTCGTGCCTTCCATGGCTTGTCTTGTATTATTTGGTATCAGCGAATGGGAACAAGATCAAATCTTGGGCTAGCTCACTTGAAAAAAAAATTGAAATTTGAAAATTCCAGAAAAAGAACAATCTGTCCATTTTGTGTTCTTGGCCAAAAATTGTGTTCTTAGTATGTCTTGGACGAGATTTTTACTTGTCTTGAGTGATTCTAGTGTTAGTTTTGTTCTCCACTAACACTTTGAGTCTAAATCAAAGTTTGAGCTTGTATTTGTTGAAGTTGTAGTCGTGAACTTGGACTAGGCCGAATTGTTGTTGAACATTGTTGTGGTGGACTATTTTGGCCTTGTGGCCTTCATCTTGTTGTTTTTATAAGCTTGGTGTAACACCCCGATTCGCTGAATCGGAATGCTACACGGTGCTCATGACCCCGAGGAACCACAAGCTAACCCATGACTGATATCTGTACCTGTATACTGTAAATGATGATATAATAATGCGAAATACATAGAACTGTAAGGCCATAAGGTTCAACTGAATACAATCATGTGGGTGAAAATAGCCAAAACAACTCAATCTGAACGTAAATCTGAACATAAATCTGAAAGCCTCTAAACTATCTGAATAAGGAGTTGAAGGAACATGTCTCCAACTAACTCCGTAAAACTGAACTGAAGAAATAAATAAATGAATAAAATCATATTGTCCTCAAATCAATGAGGACTCACTGTGTCTTTGCGACTAGAATGCTACCGCTACTGCTGGTCTAGAGCTCGTGTCTCGGAACCTATGGTGTAACTTGAAAATAAAGCTCCATAGTGCAAATGCGTCAGTACAACTGGAGTACTGAGTATATGAGGAAGGTTTGATGAACATAAAGGGTTTCATGCATGAACAACACTGACTGACTAATATGGACGTGGGAGTGCAAATACACATATATAGAAATTAGGACCGTGAATAAGTGATAGCATAACATGTAAGCTAATATATGGTTTACTAATAACTGTCATGACTGATACTGAAACTAATAACATGGACGACTGTACCGAACAGTCCTGTATATACTGAAATCTGAAGAACTCCCTGAGTTCTTTTACTGAGACTGATACTGAAACTGTGGGAAGTAGTGTTTAACCGACATGCCCCATGTATGCCGTTATGGCTAAGTTAGGGTCCAATCTCTGCCCCGATTGGAAGGGTGTCAATACCGTGCCACGGGTAAGGACAGCCTGTGAGTGACCCTTATCTGGCGGGTACTCAATGAGAACAGTGGGAACCCTGAACTGACGGGTTAAGCCACCTAATTAACCCTAATCTGACGGGTTAAGATGTCTCAACCTACACTGGCTACGTAGTTCTGGAGCACAAGGATGACTACTAAGAATCACACCCTGAACTGGTGGGTGAGTTCCCATCCTTGGGTTCACTCAGCGCTAACCTCTACTCCCATCTGGAGGGACTGGACATGAATAACTGACTGTGCATGACTTAATCTTACTGAATTTCATTGACTGGCGGAATGTTACTGATATCTGACAACTGACTAAGATCATGAGGTTTTCCTGAGTCACATGACTGACTGAAGTCTATGGAATCATAGCTTGAGTTCAAATATCGTGAAACATGACATGAATCTAGGCACACAACTATAGTTTTCGAGTACAAGTACCCCCAGGACTCGATGGAAGAAAACTGACACACATGACTAACTTGATCAAAAGAGTAGAGTCCATAATTTATAATATCATAAGTAGCGATCTCATACTAAGCATGGTTATCGACAATGTATTGCATGGAAAGGATTTCATATCATATGGAAGTACTTGC
>NC_061120.1:10764353-10857198 GCF_002878395.1 Capsicum annuum | reverse complement strand
ATAAGTAGGATTTGCAAGTAAACATAGCATAATCTCATAAGAATAGTTCATGAGTATTCCAACAATATTTACAAGGCACATTATCATCATAGAAGTCATTGGAACGTAAGGGCATATCAGGAATCCTTCACTTAGTCACAATTTAGCTATATTGCATGATTTCTAGTTTCTTAGGCATTTTATCAAACACCTTACATGCACATCTTAAGCATAGGTGAGATCATCAAATTATACATCATAAACAACCAAATTTACATGCTTTCAACTCATATGATATCATGAAATTCAAAAAAATATATAAAGATTCCATCTTGGGAATCACCCAATATCAAAAACATGATCATCAACACCCAACAATATAGAAGTCATACTTTATAATGCAAAAGAGGGTTTTTGAGCTTTATGGATGAAAGGGATCCATAAATCAACTCACACATACCTTAGAAGGAAGATTCTTGATGATTGACGGAGGAATTTCCTTGAAATTGGATCTTCAAGATTAGTTACGCAACCCTAGTTGTTTTTCTCTTTTAGTGCTCTTGGATGATGAGCTTTGAGAAGATAATAGGGTTGTAATGTGTTTAGAAGCTATATATTTTGTAGGGTTAAGTTTAGGGACGTGTAAGGAGTGTTAAAAGACTTAATTACCCTTAAAATAACTCAAAACGGAGTATTTTTGGCACCTGGAACTGACTTAGGCAGTGACCAAGTGATTTCCTAATCTACCTAACCAATCGCCTATGTTTGGGTTGGGCGGCGCCTAACCAATCGCCTATCCTTATTGTCTCTCACGAAAATGGGCATAACTTTTTGCTCGGGTATTGGATTAAGGCGAAATTGGTATCGTTGGAAAGATAATTCAATTCTATACAATTTAGTGAGTCTAAATCATCCAAAATACCGTATTAACATCAAGTTATACTCGTTCAATGATGACCCTTGCAAAATCAAACACTAAAACTAGATGGATTCAAAAACTCTTAGCTTGTATTACCTTAAGTGACTCATATGAACATGCTTAATGCATCATAAGCTATCCTATCACTAGGATATTCATTGTAAGTCATGTACTCAAGTATGAATCACAGGATAGGATATTTCATACGTAGGAATATTTATTCACTTCCTAGCTTAGAAATATGCGGGGTATTACACGTGGCCACGTGATATTATTGGCCTACGAACCATTTTGTTGAAGTTGTAGTTGTTTTGGAAAAGTGTTGAAGATATTGTATCATGAAAATTGGAAGTTGACCGTGTGAAATTGTTGGTGTTCTTGGAGATTGTTGTTGGTTGTTCTTGGTGATTGTTGATTTTGTCCTTGAAGTTCTTCACAACCTTCATAGCTTGTTAAAATAAAGTGAACCTTAGATCTATAAAGGTGAAGGGAAAAAGGTGAAGCTTTGTTAGTCTTGAAAGACTTACCATCACTCATCAACTAGTCAATCACATCTCAACCACTTTCAAACAAATTTCCAAGATTCAAGGACCCATGTTTTAAGGAGAAGTACAAGTAAAGTCAAAGTCTTGAAAATTGAAAAAGGCTTCAAGACTTATTTTTTTCCTCCTAAAATAAAATTCCACCAATCCAAATTAAATTTTTGACCAAGACATGAACATTTGAGAATAACAATTTGTTAGAAAGATCACAACCAATACGTGGCTGCCACATAAAGTTACTGTTCAAGCATCAAATTTTAGCTCAAATTTTAGATTTCGTTGTTTCTGTTTGTTGTTTCTTAGTTTCAATTTTGTTGTTTCTAATACTAATTGGCAAACTAGTACTCATCTAATAGATTGTTAGTTAGTCTTTGTGTTCGTTCATTCGTGTTAAATGTTTGTTGTGCTCTTTTCTCTTTTGTGAATTCATTGTATCTTGTTAGTTCAAGTCCATAAATAAATTTTCTTTGAGTCAACTCAAATGAAATCCATTTTGGACAAGAGTAGACTTGACCCTCAATCACTCACGAAGTACAATCCGGCTTTCAACACTTGTGAAACCAAGTGTGAGGTAAAATCGAGAGTAAGGTATGGTGAGGCATTTTGAACAAACAAGTTTGTTTTTTTGTTTTTTATTGTCCTTTGCTTTAGGTACCATGGCTGCCACTAATCTTGATGCCATGTTTGATCGCATCAATGGCGATATTAAAGAAATGAAATGACACGTGGAAAGGCTATGCCAATTGTTACCTAAACTTATCCCACAAAATTGAACTTTCCTTATCCAAACACCTTATGCTGAGAGCTTCCTGAATGAAGAGGTGGGCTACCCCGAACCACACTAAGGTAAAGAGGAGATTGAAACATCTTTGGTACTTGATAGTGAACTTATAGAGAGCGAAGCAGTTGCTAGTTCCAAATTTGTCCGTGAGATAGATCATGCTCTCTTTAGGTTTAATGTTTTGTTTGAAGATGTTATTAACACTCCTAATGAACCTAGTGGTGAAAATAATGGTATATCTTGCCTTGAAGAATATGGCCGATATGCTAACCTACTATGGTGTGACAATGTTTCTCCTAAATATGGAAATCTCTTCTTAGAAGATGAGAGTACTCTTATGTGCAAGGAATGTGTAGTCTCGGAAATGAGTACTCTTGATAGTATTCTTGGTGTGCATGATGATCAATTTACTCTTAAATGTAGTTCACTACTTGAGCATGTGAATAGTGTGCTTAAAAATTCTCAAGTTAGTGATGATCTCTATAGAATTGATCTTGATAATGCACATAACTCTTTGAACATCTAGTGTGGTAAAAACATTGCAATTAGTTTTGTTCATAAAGACCATGTGTATGAAAATATTTTTGTGTGTGAGTAGAGGAGTGACATTCTAGGGAAAGGGAGTGCTAGCCTCGGCTTAGGCCTTTGGCTAATTTTTCCGTTTGATCCCGACACCCTCTTGGAATGTGGAAATCTCTACACTCCCCACTTAATGCTTGGTCAATACGATAAGCAATGTTTGGTTATGGGTGCTAATGAAGGAAGACAAAGTTCTTCCTTATCTCTTTTTATTAATGACCACTTCCTTTGTGTCTTTTGTACTAAGCTTTTTATGTTCAACACAAAGGACCCATGGATATACTCCAAGTTTGTACCCCCCCGAGATGGAATATGATATGTGCATTTTGCTAATCCTAACCCCTCATGTCTTGAGGATGTGTGCTTGTTGTCTTCTCTTGATTTTGCGAGGTATAGATTTGAGGTTGAATCCTTTTTCAAGAAGGAGAGGATGATACGGGTACGACCACGAGGAAGCACGTATGTGAGAATGCATTGGACCCGTCCAATAAAAAGTCCAAGTGAAGTGTGGAGAAGACCTTGGATCACACCAAAACCGACCCTAAACTTGCACTCCAAGGGCGCCCTTGGTCATATTTCATTAAAGGGACCTTTTTGTCATTTTACCTATTAGTTGTAATACACTATAAATAGAATGATGTAGGGTTTTAGTCATTAGTTTTTTTTGAATATTGAAGTTGTAACACTTGAAACGCTCTCTCTTGTGAGAAAGGTCCCATGGAAGAAACTTGTAACTAGGATTTTCAACATTGAGTGTGGATTCACTCGGGTTGGATTCAAGCTTGGAAATGTTGGATGATTGGAGATCGAGGTCACTCTTGTACCAATGTAAGAGATAGGTTTTTGTTGTGTATAGTGTTAAGGGTCCAAGAGCGGAATAGGCTCTTTGGTTCTTAAGATTATACCAACCATTGGTCTATCTATCTATCCCTTTTCTTTTATTGTAATCTTGTAGTGTTTCCTCTTGTTTAGTGCAAGCCGTTTGTTGTCGTTATTGTTCTTATCATATTGTTGTCCAGCTTCTTGTATTCATCATGTTTTGGTGGCTGATTTGGTGTCAAAAACACCCTTGTATTCTTGTATTCTTTTTGTTGTAGTGAATCTAGGAGTTGTTTCCAAAAGCTCCTCAGATCCTTAAGATTTGTAGACTGTTTTGGAGTATGTTTCGTGCCTTCCGTGGCTTGTCTTGTATCAATGGTAGAGGTGACGTTACTAGTGACAATAGTGGTGGCGGCCAAAGAATGTGTGGAGGTTGTGATGTATTAGTGGTAGTTAGCGGTGGTGCTAGTTTGATAGATAAGTTGGTTGATAGTAAGGATTGACCGATAGTTGTTGATGATGGTGGTGGTGTTGACGGAGGTGGTGGCGGTGGTGGTGGTGAATATAATTAGAATAATAGCGGTAGTAGGTGTGGCAACGGTTGACAATAGTGGTTGGTAGCAATATTTATTCTCGATGGTGGTTATGATGGGTTGTGGTGGGTGGTGGTTGACAATGGTGGCGGTGACAGAGGTGGTTAGTGGTGGTGACTGACGATTATAAATAGAGTGACAGTGAATATTATCTAACACCAGAATACCTCTTCAGACCTATTAAGACTTGATTCTAAATCTGAATGATTAAGACCTATTCAAACCTATTAAGAGCTAAAATCTTAATAAAAAACAAATGCACTTAATGGTTTAAAGTCTGAACCATTCAGATTCAGACCTCCATTAAGTGCAAACAATTGATCCCTACGTTGTATGTTTTAATTTAAACAAATTAAGGAGACAACAATATTAATCTAGAAACATCTGGATAAATCCATTGAATGACATGCATCTACACGTATTTGGATGCAACGTAACCACATAAGTATTTTAAGACACCAAATAATAATAATTAATTAGTTATTTAAAAATAATAATTAAAAACAGTTGTTTAATCGATTGTTTCAACCACAAAGACGTCACCACTACCACACTTCTTAAATATTACGAGACGAGATGTCGATGGCCCGTGTTAGTATATAGTATTTTTTATTTTAATTTATGTAGCATATATAAAATTTAATAGTTCATCATATTTTTAATATATTTTTAGATATTTAAGTTGTTAATTATCATAATAATTTTTATGTAATTCTCAAATAATATATGTTACTCTCTTTGTCAATTTTTTTTTGACATTGATAGTCAATTATATTTTAAAAATAATTTAAGTTTTCAATTATTGAGATTTATAGCACTTTTTCTTCGATTCCAATTTAAGTGACACTTATATAATTTTGATAATCAATCAAATATATCACATCTTTTAAATTTTTTAAGTTGTTAATTATTAAGATCTATAATACTTTTTACGTATTTTTTTTAACATATATAACAAATTAATTTTCTTAGACATTTTAAACTATTAATTATTATAATTTATAATTGTAACGCCCCGGAAAGGTACCCTGAGAGTCACACGGTGCTCGATACTACGAGTATTCCTAAGCTAACCCTTGAAGCCTTCTACAAATTCTGAAAATCATAATAAAGATGAACTAGGCATACAGAATACTAAAATGCTGAGTTACTGTCTGAACTGAAAGTATTTAACCGAGAAATCTGGTCAATCAACACTTTAAATTTAAAATAGGATAAACAGTCGGACAAACCTCTACTACTACTAACTAGAGAGCCATTGGAATAGACCTCCAACTGACTCGAACTAAATGGAAAACAACTGGTTAAAGTACTTCATAAAGCTGAAAATTTGAATAAGGGGGTCCTCTAACTATGATGACTCAGGTCTTTGAGCCCTGAGTTTAAGTCTTGAATCACACTGCTGGAACTGAGCACCAGAACCAACATTATAAGACAATGTAGCACATAGACGTATATGTGGATCAGTACTTATGGAATGTACTGAGCATTTAGAGGTGAATGCATAAGTAAAAGCAGTAACTAGATATGCATATAACTTGTAAGGAATTCATGCTAAGCATAAATGACTCACCTTGGCTTGAATAAAGAAAAAGCTGCGAAATATACACATAATGTAATAAAGTATAAAGACAATCTTTGTGAGCCATCACACTTAGTCCTAAAGAAAATTGTACTTTTATTCTTTCCATTAGTGGAATGAGTAGGATTAAAATTGAGTATACTTTCAAATCATATAGGCTAAGTGTAAAAGACTCACCTTTATCATACATAAACTGAAAACAGAAATTTCATAGCTAACCTCTTATGTAAAATCATATCTAATTAATATTGTGAGCCTTTACACCTATTTTCTAAAAGTTGTTCTTTTATTCTGTCTTAGGGATGTTCTTCTAACCGACATACACCATGTGATATATCATGGTGTCCAACGTTTGGTTCCCCTGTGGGAAAAGGCTCACGTTGGGGAGAGCTGTCATACTCTTGCCACAGAGTAGGACCTGAGCTAAGTGGTCACAATTTGTATCGGCATCCATATAAATAGGAATAATCTGAACCTACGTTGGCTCTTAGTTCTAGGTAATGAGAACTAGGACACATGCCCAACTCAGTGCTAAATACTATTCCATTACTTATATGCTCATTCTGTAGGAAATCCACCTTAAAATAGAATAAGGGTTTATAAAAAAGATCAGTTATGCATCTATTTGCTTTAAACTATAATCAAAACTAACATGTGTGGATTCCATATCTTAACTAAGGATCAAAAGATTAATTCTTCCTTAAAAATATGAATACATGCTTAAACAAAGATTTCTTAAAACATAATCTTCTTGAAATATCAAGACTTAAACTCAGGGCTCAAAGACCCGTGCTTTAAACTCATGTCAATTTATAACAAATTTTATGCTCAATAATAATAATCTTGAAATACTTTAACAATTCTAGTCAAGATAATGAAATTCAATTGTAAACATAAGAAATCAAATCACATGCATAAATAGGTGGAAGTAGTTATGCAATTCAACACTTAAATCACTTGGTAACTTCATAAACTTCAAACAATGATATTTTGGTATGACCCCTAGACTGCAAATCATGTAAATTTAACTTTTAAAACTAGTTTTGGGCACAAGGATGAAAGGAGTATCCTTGTTCATAACCCCACATACCTTATTAGGCCTAATTGATGTAGAGCTTGACTTTAACTCCTAAAAATGTTCTTGAAGACTCATTCTTGAAGTTCTTGGACTTGGAAACATAGATTTTTGACTTTCTTGAAGAAGGAGTAATGGAGTTTTGGTGTTCTTGAGAGGAGGTTAGAGTTTTATTGGAGAGGAAAAGTGAATAAATATGTAACTAATGCTCTTTGGGGCGGAAATCTTATGTTATGGACGGATTTGGGTGAGGGGAAATAACTCAAATACCCCTATAGACCCGTATTTTAATAAGATGAATTGGACACCTGATGAGATAAGTGTCGCGTTGCATCGCTTGCATGACGCAATAGGCATCCATTGCATTGCGTTGCTACTCCTAACACGATTACCGACGCGTCGTGGCCTATGGTGGAGCCTCTTTGTTTTGGTTATCCAAACATGTCCTAAACCTTGTCCAAAAAATTGGAAACTCACCTAGGATGTACTATTGACAACCCTGATCATGAAACAACTTAGAAATTGACATTCCAAGGTTGGGAGGGTCAAAAATAAAATCACCGAAGTTTAGGAGCTTTAGAAATGACTAAGTCCTAACACTTGATGAAATTTTCTAAGTCTTGGAACCCCTTAGCATGCACTAGTAAGCTAAATTGAGCTAGGATCTTGCAGGGTCTTACAATATCTCCCCCTTGGGAACATTCATCCTCGAATAAGATTGATTAAACTGAGAATGCTGAGGAACTACGATTACGTATTGTGCTTGTATAACTGAAAGCATGCTTACATGCTAAATTGATTCGAATGTATGATTATGACATAAGGATGATTATATAGATCTTTAAGTTAGAATGGAAGAGAGAAAATCTGAGTAAAATGGTCACCTTAAGCTGAGTCTGAACTTGCGAAGAAGAGATAAGGGTACTTGGTTCGCATATCTGCTTCTGCCTCCTAAGTGGCACCCTCAACGGACTGATTCTGCCAAAGAACTTTGACCAAGGAAACTTCTTTGTTTCTTAGTCTATGAATCTGGTGATCAAGAATCTCAATTGGGACTTCTGCATATGAAAGGCTACCCTAAATATTTGTGCTTTCCAATGGAATTACAATAGTCAGATCACCAATACACTTCTTCAGTAAGGATACATGAAGCGCTGGGTGAATGGATAACAAGTTTGCAGGCAACTCAAGCTCATATGCTTCTTTCCCAACACGATTTAAGATTCTGTAAAGGCCAACATAATGGGGAATAAGCTTCCCCTTTTTGCCAAATCTATTCACCCCCTCTATGGGTGAAACCTTCAAATAAACCAAGTTATTGACTTCAAACTCAAGATCCTTTCTCTTCACATCTGCATAAGATTTTTGAAGACTTTGAGCTATTTTAAGACTCTCTCTAATCAAATGAACTTTTTCCATAGATTCAAAAAACACATCTGACCCTATCAAATTAGCCTTTCCTACTTTAAATAAACTAATAGGTAAACTGTATCGTCTTCTATAAAGAGCCTCAAATGGGGCCATCTGAATGCAAGAATGGTAACTGTTATTGTAGGCGAACTCGATCAACGATAAGTGACCATCCCAACTACCCTTGAAGTTAAGAACAAATGCCCTCAATATATCCTCTAGATTCTAAATGGTCCTCTCTACCTGACCATTTGTCTTAGGGTGAAAAGCTGAGCTAAGATAAACTTGGGTACCAAGACCTTTCTGAAAGGCTTTCCTAAAGTGAGAGATAAACTAAGTACTCATATTAGAAATGATGGAAAAAGGAACTCCATGAAGTATGACCAACTCTCTAATATAAATTTTAGCATAATCCTCGGCTGAGTACGACGTATGGACTGACAAGAAATGGGCTAATTTGATCATCCTATCTAAAATCACCCAAATAGAGTTATACCGACGATGCGAACAAGATAACCCTATCATAAAGTCTATGTTCACCTCTTTCCACTTCCAAGTGGGAATACTAAATGTCTACAAGATATCACCAGGCCTTTGGTGCTCTACCATAACCTGCTAGCAATTAGAACACTTAGACACAACCTCTGCAATATCTTTCTTTATACCACTCCATCCATAGACTTCCCACAAGTCTCGGTATATCTTGGTGGATCCTGGGTGAATAGATTAACGTGCACCATATGCTTCTGCCATAACCCACTGCCTCAAACCATCAACACATGGCACACACATTCTACCCTGATATCACAACACATTATCTCCCCTTGGGAGAAAACCTCTACTTTCTGGTCCCTAACTGACTCTTTTAACTTGACTAAACTGGAGTCCTTATTTTGATTCTCCTTCACTTTGAAAACTAAAGAAGACTTCGAACCACTCTGGACCCAAAAGTTCCCCTTAGCTGAGTCAACCAACCGAACACCCAATATAGCCAACCAATGAACTTCCCAAACTAATTCTTCTTTATCACTCTCCACATGAGTAACACTACCCATAGACAACCTGCTAATGGCATCTTCCATAATATTGGCCTTGCCTGGATGATACAAAACACTCATATCATAATCCTTCAACAATTCCAACCATCTTCTCTAATGAAGATTCAGTTATTTCTACGAAAATACATACTGTAAGCTTTTGTGGTCTGTGAAGACATCAACATGCACCCCATAAAGATAATTTCTCTAAATTTTCAAGGCAAACACGACAGTAGCTAACTCAACATCATGGGTAGGATAGTTCTTTCTGTGAGGTTTAAGCTGCCTTGAGGCATAGGCTATGACCTTATCTCTCTGCATCAAAACACAACTCAGACCAATTCTAAAAGCATCACAGTAAACAACAAATCCATCTGTACCATCAGGTAGCACCAAAACTGGGCTGAAGTGAGTTGAGTTTTAAACTCCTGAAAACACTTCTCCCAAGAATCTAACCACTGAAACTTAACCTTCTTTTGAGTTAATTTAGACATGGGGGACACAATATATGAAAACCCCTCAAAAAGCCATTGGTAATAACTACCTAAACCTAAGAAACTCCTAATATAGGACGGAGAGATGGGTCTAGGCCAGTTTCTCACTGCTTTGATCTTTTGAGAATCAACTCTAATGCCATTACCAGAAACAATATGGCTAAGAAAAGCTACTGACCTTGGCTAAAATTCACACTTGCTGAATTTGGTGAACAACTTGTAATTTGTAAGAGTTTGCAACATGCTTCTGAGATAGTCGATAAAGACTATGACAAACATGTACAATTTCTGTTTGAACACTCTATTTATCAAGTCCATGAAGGCTGCTGGGGCATTTGTTATCCTGAAAGACATAACTAGAAATTCAAAGTAATCGTAACAAGTTCTAAAAGTTGTCTTTGGAATATCACATTCCCTTACTCTAAGCTGATGATAGCCGAATCTAAGGTCTATCTCAAAGAAATAACTTGCACGTTAGAGTTGATCAAATAAGTCATCAATCCTAGGAAGAGGATATTTATTTTTGATTGTTACTTTATTCAACGGATGGTAGTCGATACATATTTGGAAAGAACCATCTTTCATGTGCACGAATAGGATGGGAGCGCCCTATAGAGAGACACTGAGCCTTATGAAGCCTTTATCTAAGAGGTCTTTAAGCTGCTCTTTCAATTCCTTAAGCTCAGCGGGAGCCATGAAATATGGAGAAATAGAGATGGGCTGAGTGTTAGGAAGAAAATCAATACTAAATTCAATTTCTCTATTGGGAGGTACCCCTGGTAGATCTTCGGGAAAAACTTTAAAAACCTCATTGACTACACAGACTGATTGAACTGTTGGACCTTTAGGCTTAGTGTCTTTGTCTCGAACTAAATGATAAATGCACCTTTTTGATATTAACTTTCTGGCCTTAAGATAGGATATGAAATGACTCTTGGGGGATACCCAATTACCTTTTTACTAAAAAACTGGCTCATTAGAAAACTAAAAATTTACTACTCAGGTGTGACAATCTATAGATGCATAATAGGAATGGAGCCAATCCATGCCCAGAATAATGTCAAAATTGACCATGCCTAACTCTATTAAATTTGCTAATAAGATTTTATGAAAGACAGTGATCAGACTCTTTCTATAGACTCGTTTAGCAACAACCGACTAACTCACTGGGGTGGAAACTAATAAAGGCTTAGAGAGCTTTTCAGGACCTATCTTAAAATTTACCGCAACCAACAGAGTCACATAAGAGATATTTGACCTAGGTCTAACAACACATAAACATCTAGATGAAAAATGTAAAGCATACCAGTAACAACATCTGGTGAACTCTCCTACTCCTGATGGGATGGTAAAGCATAAAATTAGTTCTGGTGCTGACCGCCACCGATACTGGATGATGCACCTTGAGGAGAAAATGGGCAACCTAGATGAATATCCCTGCTACCCACACTATTTTGAGACCTGGACATAGAAGTCCTACCCCACTACTCTTGCTTGGTTCTGGGTGTGGGAGCAGTGGCTGAAGATAGTACTGGCATCGATGTGTGACCTTGAAACTACAAATGATCTTCCCCTCCAAACCTTATTTGGCTATACTCAAACTATTCAGTTTTAGCCTTTTTATTTCCCCTCTCTCCCTCTTTCAACTTTAATGCCTCAATCTGTTGAGGATGAGTCATCAGACTAGCAAGATCCATATCCCTATAACCATGGCAGTCCTAAATTTCTTGACTACCAAATCAGGAACCCCAGTAACAAACTTTCCCATACTAGATCTAGGGTCAGCTATCAAATTAAGAGCATACTTAGACAACTGAGTGAACTTAAGGCAATACTCCTTCACTGTCATCGAGCTCTGCCTTAGGTTCATGAAATCCTTAACCTTAGCTTTTCTCACCCACACGAAAAGAACCTGTCCAGAACACATCCTGAAACACCTACTAACTTATAGGAGCTGCATCCTCACCTCTACTATCCTTCCACATGAAAAACCAATCATAAGAAACATTCTTCAACTAATAAGATGCCAGTTCTACACTCTCCTCCTTAGTAATATACATAACTTAGATTATTTTTCTCACCTCATCAATGTAGAGCTGTAGGTCCTCACCAACTTTTGAGCCACGGAACTCGAGTAAATTCATTCTCATGAAGTCACAAATTCATTCTCTTATAATAATAATAATAATAATAATAATAATAATCTTTTTTTATTAATAATCATCTATTGCAACATATGATCCACCTGTTTAGGTAGATCCAGTATAAAAAAGGAAAATACATATGCTAAAAGGAAAAACATAACCTATTTATTATTAATACTATTATTATTATTATTATTATAATTATCATTATTATTATTAAAAGTATTACTATTACTACTTTCATTGCCTGAAGGACAATTTTCATCCAGCAGCAGCAGGTCCCTCCTCAGCCTTGTTCTGAAGCCGACCAAATCCTTCTGGAGTTCATCATACTGCCTTCGAAGTGTTTGGAAGGACTCAATATAAATCTTCTTGTACGAATCTGTATTAGCCATATCTAGAAATGTAGTAGCAGAATGAATGAGTAAAGAGGGACCTATTTATAAAAGAAGGGATTAGTCAAAGAGCCATGACTGTTCATCCCATAATTAAATAAAATTGGCAATTTTTTGAATATGTAAATTAAAAAAATAGGTCTAAATAAACATTGTATCTTTATTGTATTTTGGAAAGAAAAGAAATTGCTTTAAAATAAATCTAACAGATGCATAATCTGTTGCAAAATACATTTTATTTGTTGGATAATTTACAAAATATTGAAACTGTTGCAACAGATGCATATACCCATTTGATATTTCCAATAGATAACTCAAATGTCGTAAAAGATTGATAATCTGTCGTAACAGATATCTATAATTGTTTGACAATTTAAATAGATGTGGCATCTGTTGCAACTTGTTAGTCATCGATTTATTCAATTTAAGCCATAGATGGGCTAGGAAGAATAAGGTGCATATAGAAGGATTGATCCACTTTCATGTGTGGGAGTTAAGTATTACTGATAAGGTCATTGGGATAACACACATATAGTATAATGTTTTTGTGAATACAGTTTTTAACTGATTAGGCACTAATCAGTCACACAAGACCCTACATTATACAGTTAAGTTTGATGGGTTTGAATTAATAAGGTTGAGGGTCCCATGATGATGGTGCCGATACCCTATTATGAATTACTGATGATTTTTGCTCATGATTATGCCTGTCAAGGTTTGAGAAGGGATCAATATTTAGTGTCATTGCAGAGATCCAATAGCGATTTGGACAACTTTAAGTGTGCATTGGACTCTGAGACTGCCTTTGAAGCCTCGCACTGTATCAAAAAAGAATGAAAAATCAATAGAAATTCCCCTGGACCAAATTTATATTGAAGGGTTGTTCAAGAAGATGATTATACGCCAAAAAGAGATGAAAGAGAATGCTTGCAATGGAAAGGGGAGTTGATGAAGGATTATATCATCTGAGAGCTAATTGAAGAAGAAAAATAGGGTAGAAAGGAACTTTTAGTGAATCTGGCCGATGAAACTGAATTAAAATATGAGATATCTGAATCAAGTGCAAATATGAAAGTGTATCCAGTAATGTAAATCCATCTATTGTTTATATGAAAGAAAAATAATGCAGATGGACACATTGCTAGGTAGCTGCGACTAGGTAGCGTGGTTGGAATGATCATATAAAATAGCATAAAACCAAGAAAGCAGCCTTGGGAGCATCGAGTGTTGAAATAATGTACAGTAAGTCGAGAAAACTTATGCCAATAGCAGCTGCATTTAAAATAAGGAATCTAAGAGAAGGATGCAATTTCTAAATTTTAAATTGCATCCCATGCATTCTTGTTTGTGATTTTGATTAGGTCCACTACTGTTGACCTGATCGAAACCACAAACAAGATTCAAAGGCATATTGAGTATCACTACTTCCTTAGCAATATGGATTAATTGATTGTGTCTTATTGCCTTAGCATGATTTCTACATATCTTAGAGAATATTAGATGCTTGCTATAGTATGTGAATCCCGATAATTTTCAACCTTGCCTTCAGCTTGCCGATTTGGTATTTAAGCTTGTCATTGCGGTCTTTGATGTTGGTATAGAGTTGATGGTCTTTTGTGAGCTCGATTAGGAACACTTTATTCAAAGTTGTGGAATGTAGAAGGCCTTCATAACACTTTATTCAGAAGCCTTAAATGATACATGAAGGGTCACTATGTTTGTTTTAGGTCAAATACGTTGATGCACACTCAAGCAGTGGTCCCAACAGTTGAATAGATCACTTTTATTGAGCGTTGCTCAATGCTGCTTGCTCAACCAACCTTCAAGGGATTTGATAAATTAATTAGAAAGGAGTTACGTAATGTTTGATCTAAACTGACTCTACCAAGACTATTAAACGTTACGTAACTCTAGGCTTATTACTCTATCAAAAAACTTTGCCCGAGTGAGTGCAAAAATCAAATGAGCTCAATCTCTCAGCTTTTTTACTGATCTCTCTTCTCCCATATAGAGGACAACATATCCGCTATGCAAAGGTCTACACCATCGTCAGAAATTCTTGCCACAGTGAAAGTGTTGAGAAGGCATGGCTAGTAATCTCTCAATATCACTTTTATGACTATCTTAACATCTCTTGTAATTATATTGGAATGTAAATAGTGAGAAATTGTGCTTAGTTTGGTTTTTCCATGCGAATATAATTACAAGAGGCGTCAAGAAAGTCATAAAAGTAATATTGAGAGATTACTAGTCATGCCTTCTCAAGACATTCGTTGTGGTAAGAATTTCTGGCGACGTGTTAGACTTTTGCATGGCGGATATATTGTCCTCTATATGGGAGAAGAGAGATCAGTAGAAAGGCTGAGAGATTGAGCTCGTTTAATTTGTGCACTAACTTGGGCAAAGGTTTTTGATAGGGTAATGAGCCTGGAATTATGTAACGTTTGATAGGCTTGGTAGAGTCAGTTTAGATCAAATGTTACATAGCTCCTTGCTAATTAATTTATCAAATCCCTTGAAGGTTGGTTGAGCAAGCTGCAATGAGCAACGCTCGAAAAAAGTGAGCTATTCAACTATTGGGACCACTGCTTGAGTGTGTATCAATACATTTTGACCTAAAACAAACATAACAACCCTCCATGTATCATTTAAGGCTTCTGAATAAAGTGTTATGAAGGCCTTCTACAATGCCACAACTTCGAAGAAAGTGTTCCTGATCGATCTCACAAAAGAGCAGCAACTCTATACCAACTTTAAAGACAGAAATGACAAGCTTGAATACCAAATTGGCAAGTAGGAGGCAAGCTTGAAAATTATCGGGATTCACATACTACAGCAAGCATCTAATCTTTTCTAAGATATGTTGAAAGAATGCTAAGGATAGAAAACACAATCAATTATATCCATATTGCTAAGGAAGTAGTGATACTTAATCTGCCTTTCAATCTTATTTGTGGTTCCGATCAGGTTAAAAATAGTGGACCTAATTGAAACCACAAATAAGAAGGCATGGGATGTAATTTAAAATTCAAAAATTGCAGCCTTCTCTTAGATTCCTTAGTTTAACTGCAGTTGTTATTGACACAAGTTTTCTCGACTTACTGTACATCATTTTAACCCTCGATGCTCGGAAGGATGCATTCTTAGTCTTCTGCTATTTTCTATCTAGGTGATCATCTCGACTATGCTACCTAAGTTGCAGCTCCCTAGCAAAGTGTCCATCTGTACTATTTCTTTTTCAGAGAAACAATGGATGGATTAACATTACTGGATACACTTTCATATTTGCACTTAATTCAGATTTCTCATGTTTTAATTCAGTTTCATCTGCCAGATTCACTAGAAGTTCCTTTCTACCCTATTTATCCTTTTAAATTAGCTCTCAGATGATATAATTTTTAATCAACTCCCTTTTTCCCACATAGGCATTCTCCTACCACACCTTCTAGCGTCTAATCATCACCATGAGCAACCCAACCACATAAATTTAGGCTAGGACAATAACTATTTTGGTTTTTCATTCTTGTTAGATGCAGTGTTAGGCTTTGAAGGCCTTCTCAGAGTCCAATGCACCCTACAATTTAGTCCAATCACTATTAAATCTCTTTATAATGACACCAAAGCTAGATCCCTTCATAGTGCTTGACACATAAACATTAGCCATAATCGACATTAAATCTTAATAGGGCATCAGAACCATATTCATGGTCCCTCAGCCTTATCAGTTCGGACCTATCAAACTTAACTGTAAAATTATAGATATCTTATTTGAATGAACAATGACTAACCGGTAGAAATAAAATTCACAAAATTAGTGTACTCTATGTGGGTTTTCACGATAACATTATTAGTAATACATACCTCCCACCTATGAAGTGGTTCCATCTACAAGCAGCTTATTCCTCCAAATCCATCTTTACTGTACTCTCTTGTGTTGGTCGATTAAAAGTTGATCAACTTTTAATTTCTTATATCTAGAAAGAAGAGGAAAAAAATTGATGTCAAACAAGATAAGAACAAAAAGAACATTATCCATCTGTTGCAACAAATGTGGAGTCTATTGTAACAGATGTGGAGTCTGTTGCAACAGATATGGAGTTTGTTGCAACAGATGTGGAGTCTGTTGCAACAGATGTGGAGTCTATTGGAATAAATCAAACCAACCTTGCTAGTGGTTTGAGTTTTTCCAACAGTTGCTCTGCCTGTTGTAATATCAACGACAACATAAACTACAAAGAAACAACAAATTAAAAATATCAACAACATCATTTGTTCCAATACCATCAACATCATCAACAACAAAAAAGTAATATCCTTTATTCCAACACCATCAACAACACCATACAACAAGTTCCAACAACGCCAACCCCACCACCAACATCAATAACAACATCAACAACAAAAAAACAAATAAAATACATACAAAAAAAATACTACCAACAAGGCTTTTAAACTTCTCCTAACAGATGAGTTTTTTTTGCCTATTGTAATAAAAATTCTTGATTCGTTTATTCAACATTTGAAATTTCTTTTAAATTTTTTAAATAAATATGATATGGGTAAATGGTAATTAAAAAAATAGATGTAAATAACTTGCAAAGAAGAAGACAAGAATAAAAGAGCAACAGTGAACCATACCTTACCTGCAATGTTAAAAGGGGATCAAAACAATAATTTTAGTCGAGGAAAGATATGGATCAGTTTAGATCCGAAAGGATCTTTACGAGAAAGAGGAGAGAAAAGAGAGAAAAAGGTTGTGATAACCCTAAAAAGGAGAGAAAGAAAAACAAAAAGAAAAAGATGAGAGATGAATAAAATAAATTTAGGGCAGAAGGAGACATGGGTAAATATTCATTAATTAATATTCATTAATAAATTTGAGGGGCACGAGGAAGATGGGAGACATTGAAAAGACAAGAAAAGACCACTCAATGAGATTTTTGAGTTATCTAAGAAATATTTTTTTACCGTTTTTAGTAGTACTACTATTTTATCTGTTTTTCTTCTTTCGGACAGAAGTTAAGGATTTCTTTAAAATTAAAAAAAAAATTCAAATAGATATGTCATCTCTTGCAACAGATACCAATATCTATTTGAAAAATCCAACAGGTTAATCATCTGTAACAACTGATGCAAATGTCCATTTGATAATTAAATCAGATACGTCATCTATTACAATAGATAACAATATCTGTTTGAAAATTTTTAATAGCTCAGTCGTTTGTCACAATAGATGCAAATGTCGATTTGATAATTAAATCAGATATGTCATCTGTTGCAACAAATATGAATATCTGTTTGAAAATTTCCAACAGCTCTGTCATCTATCATAACAATTGGAAATGTCTATTTGACAATTAAATCAGATATGTCATCTATTGCAATAGATATGAATATCTATTTAAAATTTCTAATAGCTTAGTCGTTTATTGCAATAGATTCTCTTGAAATTGATTTAGGTAGAACTAAGGATGAATGAGTTCATAGGGCAAACTACAACTTCAATTGAGTCTTTGCAATGCATGGTGTTGGTATTACGTTTATCTCGATCCAAGTCATCAATCGATAACTCTGAGTTGAAAATATTCTCATTAACTTAATGTTAAGCTACCACCTAAATTGATTTAGGTAGAACTAGGGATGAATGAATGAGTTCATAGGGCCAACTACAACTTCAATTGAGTCTTTGCAATTGCATGGTATTGGTATTGCGTTCATCTTGACCCAAGTCGTTGATCGATCACTCTGAGTTGAAAAGATTCTCATTAACTTAATGTTAAGCTACTACCTAAATTGATTTATGTAGAACTAGGGATGAATGAGTTCATAGGGTCAGCTACAACTTCAATTGAGTCTTTGCAATTGCGTGGTGTTGGTATTGCATTCATCCCAACCTGAGTCGTCGATCAATCACTCTAAGTTGAAAAGATTATCACTAACTTAATATTTTAAAAATTATTTATTTTAAAATTTTAAAAATTAATTAAGATCAATTTGGACCAAATCAACAATTTTAAAACTTGTCAATTTTTTCCAAAATTACAAATCAACCCATTCAAATCATCCATTTGTGGGAAAAACTTTTCCTCATTTCAAATCTCAAGTTCTTGCTTTTCTCTCTCTCTCTCTCTCTCTCTCTCTCTCTCTTAATATTACAGACAATAACTACTCAACATACTGCCCAACCCTTCAAAACAGATCAATTTTCTTTCCATTTCTAACCACATAGTTATTATTTTTGACTTTATTATCGCTTGTATCCATCGCTTTCTTTGTCTTCGCAGGTAACAGAGTTCAAGAAGAGTTCTACATTTGTTCTTTATTCTAAAAATTAGGGAGTTTTAGTTAAAGGTAAAAAAGAAGATTTTAGTTGTATCATCTTTGAGAATGGGTTAACAATTTTGAATTTTGATGCTAAAAGCGTTGGAAGCACCCAAGAAAACCATAGTTTTTGTCATAATTTTTTGTTTCCTATCTTGGTATTGTTGGCTGGTGTTTGTGGTGTTGTAGGTATTTGTGGTTTTGGTGGTAGTGTCTGTGGTCTTGGTGTTGGTATTGGTGGCGTTGGTGGTAGTGTTGGTGGTCTTGGTATTGTTGTTGGTATTGGTAGCATTGGTGGTGGTCCTTATGGTCCATCTATTGCAATAGGTGAAAGATTTATTGGTAGATATTAAATTGGTCTTCAAACAGATTCTCCATCTGTTCCAACTGATGGGTTATCCGTTAGAGTATTTTTTTGTAATGTGGCGTATAATAATTTATTGAAATTTGTCTTACTTTTTTTAAAAAAATCATGTAGACATCAAATGTTTTATATTTTTTATTTTTTTATAGTTTGTAGTTAAAAGATGTCTCCCAAAAGAAAAAAACTGAAATTGAAAGTGGATTAACTTCTGACCACCCAACAAAAAAGGCTAGAGTACAGATAGATTTAGAGGAACTTCCTGAACAATCTCAGTCAGGACAAAATGAAGCTGAGAAAAGTGAAAACTGCTTCTCTCCAATGGGGCGTGAATTAATATCAAATACCCATATTAAGCCTGTCAAAACCATTAGTATTGACAATTTTCGAGTTGCGATACCGATGGATTACCCAAAAGAAGTAACTGGTGATCTTGTACTTAAATATCAGTTGGGGAAACATTTTGATGAATTTAGGAGTATTTTGAAGAATGAAAACATAGACAGACTTTTTAAGAGGAGCTGCTTGCATTCTTTCTTAAGCTGTTTGAGGACTGCACTCTCCGTTTCCAAATAAGCATGGTATATGGTATTCTCAAGCGCAGGATCAAGTACACGGGGGATGATAAAGATCCGAAGGAGGGCAAAAAAAGATGGATGAAATATGGATCAACCACTTTGGCATGCCGATTTATTTTGAATAAAAAGAGTTTGTCATAGTGATGGGCTTGAGATACGATTGTCCAGAAGAACCTCTCATCAAGAAAACACCCTCTAACAAATGCAAGGCAAAAAAAGATAGGTTGTTGGGCTTTGTTGGATGACATAGCTACAAAGTGAGGGATTTGATGGCAGATCTCAAGGATAAAAACATACCAAAGCACTACAGGGAGAAATTGTGCTTAGTTTGGTTTGTACATTCTATTTTATTGGCAAGAAATGTCAGGAAAGTCATAAAAGATGATTTGTTGGCGCTTGCTGATGATTTTGAGAAATTCAATGATTATCCCTGGGGATATGACAACTGTTATATGACTGTCCAATATTCACTGATAAAGCTATTCACAGGGACGGTCATATTATACGACTTTCCTTGGGCTTTCATGGTAACATTCATCACCATTTTTACTCATCCATTAATTTATATTGAATATAGTTTTATTATGACTTTTTTTTTGCTTGCTTAATGTTTATATTTTTTAAGCTTGGGCATTTGAAGTCATTCCTCCCCCCCGAAAGCAAGTAATGGATTACGTAGATGAGGTTTCTCATTCAAGGATCCTTAGGTTGTTGGCTGAAAATAACAACCCAAAAATTAAGGAGACTGATCTTTTTAACCCTTCGGATGATACAATACGTCTTCTTTCAACTAAATAATTTGCCTCAAAGAAAGATATTAAAATAGATGGTTAATCTGTTGCGATAGATGGGTCATCTGTTGCAATAGATTACCCGTCAACTGCAACTGGTGCAACAGATGGGTAATCAGTTGAGATAGATGAGCCATATTTCAGAAAAGATTAACCATCTGTAGCTTTGGTTCCCTGAACCCAACTCAACAGATTACCCATCTACTGCAAATTATGCAACAGATGTGTAATCTGATGCAACATATTATCAATCTATTACGACATACAAATCAGCTATTACGGTAGATAGATCATCTATTGCATAAGTTAGTTAGGTTAACATGTAACCCAACTGACTGTAATTTATTATTATATGATATGATTTAAATGTCTTCTACCTTTTTTATAGGTTGTGCATCCTTGGATCGTACCTAATAAGCAGGAGTTAGGGATGACTTTCTTTATTACTCTAGGTCTTGTTGATACAACAACAGACCCAACAACAGAGTTAAAAAATAAGGAATTGGCTGGAGCAACAGCCATACGAAGAGAAGTTAGGCAAGGTCAGCCTAATGTTGAAGCTCTTTATGACTAACCTACAGCAGATCCGCCTGCTTCTTTTGGGAGTGTTGCTGGTGGCGTCGTTGATGATGGTGGAAGCCATCCTCCTACTGCTGCTGCTGCTAGTTGTTATTATGAATATATTGGTGCTCAGGAAAAAATAAATACGTTTGGAAAACCCTCTTGCATAGGTCCCTCTAACCCCTACACCGGTCCCTTCCACCCTTACAGTGGTTCTTCTAACCCCTCTTCACCCTCATGTTCTCATTGCAAAAGCAAAGTATGCAAGGAAAGAGAGGATAAACTCTTTGGAAAACTAGAGGCTATTGCTAAAGCCTCAAAGGATTTGAAATCCAAGAGGGCTGTCATACCATCTAAGAAGATGAGAGAGCCATACATTCCTACAGTGGTGGTTAGGAGAAAAAGAAGAAACATTAGACAAGTACTCTCCATTCTAAAAACAGTAAAAATTGCAACACCTCCCGCTCCAAGAGTTGTTGACGTTCAGGGGCCACTAAAAAAGGTAGACATATACGCAACTCTTGACGACGAGGGGAAGAAGGAACTGGAAAAAATCATGACGGATAAGACGAAACCTCCACAAGAATACACGATGCATTTTTTTGCCGCTCAAGACTTCAGCAGTATGACAAATATGCATGAGTGGTATGTGGATAATGTAAGTTTACTTTTGATAACCTAGACTTCCAATCTACTCCATGAAGAAGAAGCTATGCAAAAGACGGGTAATCTGTTCCAACATCTGGGTAACCTGTTGCAACATAATACACATCTGTTGCATAAGTTACGTTAGCTGCGTAATCTGTGAACTGATTCAGAGAACCCTCTGCAACAGAATCTTTTCACTGCATTTTTCTTCTTTACAATTACTAACCTATTTAAAAGTTATCTTCTTATACCACAATATGTTGATGAAATTCTTTGCGAAATGAGGGGCAAAAATTAGCATACCCAGATTCTTATGATGCTGCTGATATAATATTGGACCTCAACTTCTACAATAATTTCAAGGATAGGTACGATGATCTCCGTAGTCGAGCTGGTCCCAGTGGCCGAAGATTTAATAAGTTAATTTCTACATTCAAATGGAATGAAGACATGATTAAATATGTTAGAGAGAAGAGGCTATATCCACATGCAAGAGCTGAACCAAGGCAAAGAGAATCCTTGCAGTCATGAACGTGGAAGTCAAATATTTTCTCACTATTGAGATACTCCTTGACGAGGGAAATATTAAGGTTTATCACTGCAACTTACCTGTCTTCAATGAGGAAACATTTTCAAGCCACATGCAACCACTCTTGAAGTTGTTCCTCAAGTTGTTATGTAGAGTAAGCTAATGGATCATTTGCCAGCGGAAGTCTTGATGAAGGAATCATGGGATTTTAAAGGTTGAAAAAGAACATCCGCCTTCAAAAAATAAAACTGGTGCAGTGTGTGGGCCGTACTCGCTTGCATACATCGAGTGTTTACTGACTGGCACAAAAATAGCCGGTATGTGCAACGCCATTGTGGGAAAAATGCAAGAGGTCTGGGCTTATGGGGTGGTAACTAAATGGTTGGAGCCCTTGTATAAAGAAGAATATGTACAAAGACGGAGACGAAAATGATACTAATTTTTTATTTCAAGTCACTTCACTTTAATTTACATGTAGTGGTAATTTTTTATGTCTGGCGAAAGTTGAATTTTTATAATGCAAAAGATTGTCTCTGTTACAATAGATATAATACCTATGTGACAGATTGATTATCTATTGGAATAGGTTGGTCATCTATTTTATTATGCAGATGTTTTCTCACAATAGATATAAAATCTGTTGTAGTATATCTGTTACAACTGATAGGTAATCTGTTGGAACAAAAAAAAGAAGTAGGAAGTCCTGTTATATAATTTCCAGCAGATGACCTAACTAAATGGTTGGAGCCCATATATAAAGAAGAATATGTACAAAGACAGAGACGAACACAATAACAATTTTTTACTTCAAGCCACTTCACTTTACATGTAGTGACAATTTTTTATGTCTGGTGAAAGTTGTATTTTTATAATGGAAAAGATTATCTATCTGTTATAACAGATATAATGCCTGTTGTGATAGAATGATTATCTATTGGAATAGGTTGGTCATCTGTTTCATTATGCAGATATTTCCCAATTTATCTGTTGCAACAGATATACAATCTGTTGCAATATATAATCTATATGTTGCAACTGATAGGTAATCTATTGGAACAAATAATTTCCAACAGATGACCTACATGTTGCAACATATGTCTAAATCTGTTTCATAAGATATGTCGTCTGTTGCAGCAGATGTATTATCTTTTGTGATATTTGAATCTAGTATTCCATTTCAATAAACATGTTTAAAACTAAGTATTAAATTATATTCATAGATAGCATAAAATAAATCGAAGACTTCGAAAATTACATGAAATAACTCAAAAACTAAATGAAATGCAAAAAAATTATTATGGGTACAAATAATCTACTCTACAAATAAATCAACAAGTTAAACCAATGAAGATAGGTTATTACATTGATAGACTTGAGCTATAAAGATCTACTCAATATGGACAAGTTGTTCTTAATTCAGTGCTACAGAATTCTGCTTTAGTCGTCGTGGATCTTTAATGTCGCTTGCGTACGATTTTTGAGCTTTCGCTTCTCCATATTTTCATAAAAGAGCAACATATCTTTTGCAGAGTAATCTGGCATCAAGACCATCATTTGATACTTGTAACCCATCGCTCAAATACTCCGTGTAAGCGGCAACAAAAGGACAACAATCTCTGCATTTTAAAAAAATAGATAATCTATATCTTGCAGTTCATGTAAGAGTTGTGAAATTTATGAAATAAAACTAAATCATGATACTTATACTTATAGGCTACCGATGATTTTTTGAGCAATTCTTTTAACATATTGTACATCAAATGGATTACTCATTTTATCTTGGTATGCTTCAATCGTCGACCAATCAATACGAACCTTTTGGTCTAAAAAGTCACTCGTATCAAGGTAAATAGGGAGTATTTTGGCCAGTTTTTGTATCTCAGACGACAACCCAGAATGTCTTCTATGCAGCATCGAGTCATAAACTCAGATGCACCTATATTTTAGAACAACAACATCCAACACCCAATGGAATTCATCACCATAATTGATTGGGATGTACACTTCATCGACCAAATGCCAGGTAAGCCAGCTGAATGCTAAAACCTTTGATGATGTTGATTAAGCATTCCTCATTTCGGTAAACTGCCGACTGTTGTTGAAAATACCTAACGTAGGCATTATTGATGTAAACTTTGAACAAACAATTGCCTGTCGTGTATTTGTATTATTCTTGTGTTTGCAACTTGACCTTTTTTTGGAGGTAGTAAAAATGACATGGATGTATAGTATATATGATTAAATATTTTAGATTACGTGATAAAAAAATTAATTCATAGATGCAATTAAATAGAGTATTAATTAATAGTAAAATATATGACATTTAAACCTCATCATTCCAGCAAGTTTGGGGCTATTACATGAAATAGAACTAATTTTTCATTTCAGAATGTGCAACAACAAAGTCGAACATATCAAAATCAAGACTCGATTTGTTCACTTTGTAGTGTTCGTCCTTTTGTTTTCTACATGATGATTTATATGTGTTAATTTCATGTTTTTACAACAAGAATTATATCAATCAATATCTTTAAAATTAATTTATGTACCTGCCCACATGATGCTTTAATAGCCCATCGACAATCCATTCTGAATAGTCGTTGATCAACTTTGTTAGTTTTTTTGGAGACTCGTTCGAGATATTAAACCCTTAAAATGGGTAATTCTTTCATTCTCCCAAAATGACATGCTCCACTTTTATTTCTTCTTTGGAAGAAGTTGATGGATTATCAACTGTGATATTATGCTCTTCAACAGTAGCTTCTACTGTGACATCCACCTGGAATGTCAGAATAGTCAGTGCTAATTACAGATATACAATAGATTGTCTATCTATTATAATAGATGAGTCTTACGTTGCAAAAGATGGATCACTTGTTGGGACAAATTTGAACAGGTAAAATGGAGCGGTACGATAATTTCAAACAGATGACCTATCTGTTGCACCATAAGGTTCATCTGTTGAAACAAATTAAAATAGTACAAAAATCTATTTGATTTGCTGAAACAGACAGACATATGTAGCAACAGATAATGCATCTGATGCAATAGGTTAGACAACAGTTGCAACATATGTATATATTTGTTCGATAATTTTTGGAAGATGTGTCATTTGTTGAAACAGATATGTGCCTGTTTGTTTACTGGAAAAGATGATATATATTCACCTTCTTCAACTCATGTTGATCTTCTGTGGCCCTTATATATTGAATAGCAGTGCAAGACAAAGATAGAGGGTTGTAATTTTACTTTTTTCAATGCTTGATGATGCCCTCAAAATATCTTTCCTTCTCCTCTTAGCCACCTTGATCTCTAGTGAAGTGTATAGATATGAAGTCCTCTTTGATGGAATAACAACCTTTAGATGTTATTTCCTTTATAGAAGCAGTTAGTGCATTAATAGCATTAATCACTCCATCATGTTTCTCTTTGCAGTCTTGACATTTGCATTCAGAACATTCGCTAGAAGTGGCAAAATCTGTATAACCAGTATGATCATAATCATAATGGCTTGTTGTTTCAAAAACTATAAGAGGAGCGTCATTAGCCCCAACAGCAGCACCACTACCACTACTACTACCATCATCAACAACAACAAGACCACCCTTTAAAATTATTTTTCTTGTGATAGTTGTTGCTCAAAACAATTTTATTTTTATTTTGTCAACGACCTTAGGGTCCGATAAAGTTTTGTACAGACCATAAAGTAAGAAAAAATGGCATCTTCAACTCTCGATTGGTCGGAACAAGACACGAATGGACAATCCAAAATAAATCAGTACATATATTAGAATGATGATGCAATCATTTAAAATAATCATTAATTAAAAAAAAAACTTGATTAGAATTAGAATTACTGCTTCCTTCGGGGGATGGAAAAGATCAAGAAATTTTGCATTTTTATTTGTTTTAGCCGACAACCATCTCAAGATTCTTAGACAGGAAACTTCTTCCTGGTAGTTCACTTGTTGTCTCAAATAAGGAATGACTTCAAATGCCTAAGACTATAACATAACACTAATAAATCTAAAGAATTATTGAATAAAAAAATAAATCATATCATTATAAAAGATATATTTACCATGAAAGCCCATGGAAAGCCATATGAGTTGACTGTCTTTGACGTTAATGGAGTCAACAAATATTTGATAGTTATTTTGAAGCTTTCATAACCCTAAGGATAGCTGTTAAATGCTTCAAGATTCTCAGAGAGATTTATTAAACCGACGCTTATGTTGTTGCTAACGTCTCTCACCCATATAATATTATGTACAAACCAAACCAAGAACAGTGATTGCATATGCTTCTTTGAAAGTTTTTTACCTTTCAACGCTTCTATCAAATTTTTATTTTTGAAGCTTGGACCAATAATGGACACCAGGTAATCACGATCACTCGACTTACCTTTGCTTTTATGGGGTGTGCGGGGTTCTTTTTTTAGGGTTATAGTAGGTATAACTTGAGAAGGAGGAGAAGAATAACATCTTAGACCAGTAACTATGACAAACTCCTTCCAACCCAAAAAAACAAGCATGCCACAGTAATTGACAAACTCCTTCCAACCCAAAAAAACAAGCATGCCACAGTAATTTATCCACACCTCATCCATCTTATCTTTGTTTTCATACATAAACCTACGCTTGAGAAGATCATATACGATTTTCATTAGGAAATGAGTATTGTTGTCCTCTGACAAATCGATATATTGCCCAAAGCAGCATTCCCTAAAATAAGAATCCAATTTTTATTCTCGAAGTATTTTTCTAAAGGAGTCAAAAAATTTTCCATGGCTGACTTTACCACGAAATCACCCGTTAAATCTGTGGCACTATCGCACTTCATTCTCACAGGATAACGATCAATACTGAAGGTTTTGACCAACTTTTCGGTGGAAGGGCTATTAGCATTTGGATCATCTATTTTGAAACATTCCTCTTTCCCGTGTTCATTATTTTCTGCTCTTGATTGAGATAACGTTTGTAAAGAAAGCTCATTGAGTGGTCGATGCAATCTAGCTGCTTCACTTGTTCCTTTACTTAAACTTGATTCAATTTTTTTTTCTTTTGGGAGCCATATTATCTTAAATTAAGAGGAACATAAAATAGATTGTAATTGATTAATACATCGCTAAAAAAGGATAACAGTAAATCTAATATGCAAATAGTAAAATAATAGTTCCAATAGACCACACATCTATTGCACCAGGCAAGTTATCTATTGCAACACATAACCAACCTGTTGCAACGGATGAGTAAGCCGTTGGAAAAAATAAAAATAGATCTCTCATCTTTTGCACCGGGAAGGTTATCTGTTGCAACATATAACCAACCTGCTGCAATGGATGAGTAATCCGTTGGAAAAAATAAAAATAGATAACTCATCTGTTGCACCAGGAATATTATCTGTTGCAACATATAACCAACCAGTTGCAGCGGATGAGTAATCTATTAGAAATAATAAAAATAAATCACTCATCTGTTGCACCAAAAATGTTATCTATTGCTACATATAACCAACCTGTAGTAGCGGATGAGTAATCTGTTGGAAACAATTATAACAAATCACTCATCTGTTGCACCAGGTTGGTTATATCCTGCAATAGATATCCTACCTGGTGCAACAAATGAATGATCTATTTTTATTATTTTCAATGGATCACTCATCTGATGCACTAGGTAGGATATCTGTTGCAGATATAATTTTTAAAGCCAACCAAATATCATGATTGAAGTAGAGAAACAAACATGTCTTAAATGACTCATAATAACTAATTATAAGTGATATAGCAAAATTTCTATAAAAAAATATTTGTGAAAAAAATTTAAGTTTGTCTCATATAAGACGTCAAGTTAATATAAAGCATCAAGAGTTAATATATCATTTTTTGTCTGTTCTATCCTTTTTATTAAGTATTATTAATTTTTTAATACTTAAATGACTTATGATAATTAATTAGAGTGATATAGTAAAATTATGATTTAAAACAGCTGAAACGGACATGCCATAAATGTCTATTTTTATTTTTCTTACTAAATATTATTAATTTTCTTATATGTAAATGACTTATAATATTTAATTACGGATGATATAGTAAAATTACGGGTAGACACTGTCGAAACAGACATGTAATAAATATTTATTTACTTTTTTAATTATTAAATATTATTTTTTTAATATGTAAATAACTTATAACAATTAATTAGGTGTGATGTAGTAAAATCACGGGTTAAAGTAGCTAAAGTAGACATGTCATAAGTGGTTATTTACTTTTTTTCATTAAATACTATTAATTTTTTAATACCTAAATGACTTATAATAACTAATTAGAGCTGATATAGTAAAATAACTGTTGGAGCAGCTAAAACACACATGTCATAAATGTCTATTTTACATTTTTTAATTAAATATTATTAATTTTTTTTTATATGTAAATGACTTATAATAATTAATTAGGGATAATATTGTAAAATCATGGAATAACTGAAGCAGGTGAAGAAGCAGGTATGTCCACGAAGTGCTGCCTGCCTTTTCACACTTGTTAATAATAGTAATTCTTATGATTCCTTATTCATAAACAAGATATTAATCCATTGAACTCAGTAATTTTACTTCATAATGTAAATTTATATATAAAAATTACAATAAATAATAGATATTAAAGATATTAAGAGTTTAATACTAAGTATTTTAACTATGAAATTCTTCACCAAAGGAAAAAAAACTATGAAATTCATAAAACATAAATTTTAGTTCTGCCTGTGTTTATATGTGTCGGTAGTATAGTACCTTTTTAATATTTTATAATATTTTTAGACAAGTTATATTTTTCACATTATTAATCCCACCTTTTATGAAAAACTATATAATATTTTTGGACAAGTTATACATTTGATAGGCCAATCGAAAATAATTATATATTTACTAGACAAATTGTACAAAAAGATAAATATTTTTTTGTGGGCGAATATACAATATAAAGTTCTAAAATTATATGAACAAATAAAAAACTATATAATACTTTTAGACAAGTTATATGTTTGATGGGTCAATCTGAAAATTTCCATTGCTTACCCTTTAATTCACTTCTGACCATTAAATGAAATGTGAATAATCCATCCTTTTGCGCTCCTTTTCATTACTAAGGTTACGATAGCGCCCCCTATTTCACTAAAGTAAGAAGGGATAAAGTTAACTTTGAGAAAGAAGGGCTTCTATTTAGATTAGTTTCTTAGTAAAGCATAAAACAAGAAGTAACGGTGTAGTAGCTGCGGGCAGCTCGTTCATTTAGCACAACTTCATTCCGCTTTACCTCTTTTTGGAAAGTCCCTTATTTTCAATTTATAAATATAATATTGGCTTGCTATTCATATTATTTCTGAGCAGCTACTTTGCTTTAATTCCTTTTAGATAGGCTTTCCGCTTTCAGCCGTTCTTTTTTTCTATGTGGCTTGCTTGGGATTGATAATCCGAACCTTTCGTAGATTGAACTCTCTTAATTATATATTTACTAGTCAAATATTCAAAAATATAAATATATTTTTTGTGGATGAATAGACAGTATAAAAGTTCTGAAATTAATTATAGGGAGAAATGCATGGCATTAAACAAATATTCATGGATCACAAGAGAGATGCAACAGCATCTACATTTGATTCGATTTGGTATCTGTTTCATACCTAATATAAATAAAACAATGTGTCTTCCCCCAATAATTAAATAATTTGTTTTGGAGATATAATGTATGCAGTAAAGGAATAAAAGAGAAGCTTTTATAATTCAAAGTTTGTCGCGGTTTATTGGACACCTCACAACAATAACCTAACAACATTCACATAATATATATATATATATATATATATATATATATATCGTGTACCTCACTTTATTGAGTTCAAACGTTACACTAAATAGGATATTTGTTTAACTAATAAAAATGAATACAATAATTAAATTCAACATCTTTTGGAGGATTAATTATTTAATTAAACCTAATCTTTACCAAAAAAAATTCTCAAAGCCAATCGACATTCATCTACCAGCTGTAAACTACAACAAAACAATACGATTATAGAGACATCAAAATAATATAATTAAATCTAAACTTTGAAAAAAAAAAATTCTCAAAGCCATCTGACACTATCTACCACCTGTAAATTATAACAAAATAATACGACAATAGAGATATCAAAATAATACAACTAAACTTTACCTTTACAGCAAAAAAATTCTCAAAATAGATATATAAAAATAATACAATTAAACCTAACCTTTATTAAAAAGAATTCCTTAAAGCCGACCGACATTCATCTATCACCTGTAAAATGCAACAAAATAATACAATAGTGATCACAAAGCTTCAGTTTTGATGAAAATAATTTTTTGTCTTAGTGAAAATTTTGATACTAAAGAATGACTTGAATGAAAACAAAGAAGATAGATATATATACACACGTGCGCGTTGAATTCTACTATATTGACAAAAATAGTGAAGAAGTTGAGGGTTAGAAAATTAAGCATTCATCAATCTAGGCATGCAACCGAAGCAAGTTAGATAAGCATCAATCATATTTTCTCAATAAGTAAATCAGTTTCTTCTCTAATTTTACGTGCATCTTAATATTTATAGAAATATTTTCATAATAGAGTCCTGTTTTAGGAGTATTTTTCTATCCTATTTTAGGAGTATTTTTCTAATTGATTAGTACAAAAAATATATATATTAATTGATTCTACTTTCATATATTTTAGGAGTCCCATATATTTTAGGAGTCTAATTAATATAATAAAAATAATTAAATAATAAATTGAAGAAAATAACAAAAAATCAATTTTGTCTAAAGAAGTGCTTTTTAATAAAAGACAAAAAACTTAAATTATTTTTCTAAAAGTTTTCACATTTTTAATATATTATTATTTTATTATCTCTCTCTCTATATATCATATTATTATTATTATAAATTATAGATAAAAATTTTATATATACTACTCTATTATATAAGTCAACAAGGTTGAAACTATCACAACATGAGATGGTTGTACAAGACTTCCTAAGGTATACAACCGGTATTTTTAGTTTTATACACTTTATGGCCCTATTTAATTGGTTGTTAAGCACGTGGAAGGTTGATGTCCACGTATGATCAGTATTCCCTTTTACCGTATACTCAAAAGGGGACCAAAGACTCTTCTTCCACTTCTTTTACAGCTTAGTCTTTTTGAAGATTGAAATAGTTGGGACTCAGATTAATTTGAAGGTTGAATTTGGTGGGACTTTTTTTCCAATTTCATACTTTTATTGTGCTTTAGGTCGTTTAATTTTATTTTTATGGTGATTTATCTCATTCTTTCTTTGATTTAGGTCGTTTAATTTTATTTTTATGATGATTTATCTCATTCTTTCTTTGTTCCACTTCTTCGGAGAAACATAGAGAAATACAATTTTTCTTTTTGCCTCTTTGTTTGTTCCATTAATTTGAAAATTTATTGGAACAAATACATGCAATCATGTCTTCAAAGTTTTGAGTGTGTTTGTAAAGTGTTTGTCTCGAATACAACTTCCTTCTTTTCAAAATATTTATTGCATTTTTCATTAATACGCATTTTGTAAAAAAAAATAAAAATATTTTGGACTACAGTATAACTATTTTACCTTATTTTATATTTTTATAAAATATAATTTGTCTTTATGAAATACTAACTTATTTATGTGCTATAACTGAACATTTACTACTAATAATAAAATTAAAAGCAATCAATTTATCATAAAATTTTAAAACAATAAATATTTTGAGATAGAGAAAGCATGATCTAACAAATGAAAAGAAAGAGGAAAACAAGCAAGGCAATTAGCAAGCCCCAGGACTATTTGACCTTATATTAGTTAGTTGAGAAAATTGAAGGAAAGATGTTTTTTAAGTCTTGAATGAATGATTGGTGACATTGACCAACAAATACGGTCAAACATCATTAGAAAACTTGATTAAGTTAATTGTGGACTTGATTAATATTGTTAAAACTTTCTAACCTTTTCAAAAATACAAATAAACCCAACCCACAGCCCTCTTCAATCCTAATCAACCACTCTCTCTCCCCAGTTTCTCCCAACCAACAGTTCTGCAAAATTTCTTCCTTCAACCTCTGGGGACAAATAATCGGGCGAGTTCCTTTTCGACTTTCAATCGTCAATCCACGTGAATACTTCTCTGGCGACAACAACTTCGAGTTCTTCGTCCTCCCATTTCCTTTTTTCAGAGGTAAAAATTATGAAGAAACAGAGAAACTTGAGCCAACTACTCTTCTGGTATTGAAATTGGACTGAATAAAACCCTAATTCTGGCATTTCTACATTTCTTCTTCTCGTTGTCGTAATGTTAATTCGAATTTATTGGTGATTTTTGGTCACAGTTGATGTTCTTAGTGTGTATGTGTGTGTGTGATATGTTGGTGTTGCTGGGTTGATTTGTTGTTTGTCTTGATAGAAATAGTATTGGAACAGTTGAAACATCTGATGTAATAGATGAAATATATGATGCAACAGATGAAAATTTGATGCAACAGATTAAAAATCTGATGCAACTATAAAAATCTGATGTAATAGGTGAACAATCTAACAGATCATTCATCTGTTGCGACAGACGACTCTTCTATTTGGAAGAAATCTAAACAATATTGATCCAACAGATAACTGATTAGTGATCTATTTTTATTCTTTCCAATGGTTTACTCTTCATTTTAAAATCTAATGCAACAGATTAAAAATCTGATGCAACTATGAAAATCTGATGCAACAGGTAAACAATCTAACAGATCATTCATCTGTTGAGACAGACGACTCTTCTATTTGGAAGAAATCTAAACAATATTGATCCACCAGCTGATTAGTGATCTATTTTTATTCTTTCTAACGATTTACTCTTCATTTTACAATAGATTAGGACTATTTTTATTCTTTCTAACGACTTACTCATACAGGTCGATTATATGTTGTAACAGATAACATAACTGGTGCAACAGATTGTGATCCATTTTTATTCTTTCCAACAGTTTACTCATCCGTTGCAATAGGTCGGTTATATGTTGCAACAGATAAAATATGTGGTGCAACAGATTAGTGATCTATTTTTATCGTTTCCAATGGATTACTCATCTGTTGCAATGAGTCAGTTATATATTGCATCAGATAAAATACCAGGTGCAACAGATAGTGCTATTTTTATGGTTCCCACGTATTACTCATCCGTTACAACAGTCGCTTATATGTTGCAATAGATAACATACTTGGTGCAACAGATTAGTTGTCTGTTGGAACTGTTATATTACTGTTATGCATTAATCAATTATAATCTATGTTATGTTCCTGTTAATTTAAGATAACATGACTCCCAAAATAAAAGAAATTGAATCAATTCCAAGTAAAGGAACAAGTGTAGCAGGTTAGCTATATCCACCACTCTATAAGCTTGCTTTACAAGCGTTATCTCAATCAGGAGTAGAAGATAATGAACACGGGAAGGAGGAATCTTTCAAAAGAGATGATCTAAATGCTAATAGCCCTTCCATCGAAGTGTTGGTCAAAACCTTCAGCATTGATCGTTACCCTGTGAGAATGCAGTGCGATGGTGCCATAGATTTAACGGGTGATCTCATGGTTAAGTCAGTCATAGAAAAATCTTTCGACGCCTTCAGAAAAATACTTTGAGAACAAAAATTGGATTCTTATTTCAGGGAAAGCTGCTTTGGGAAATATTTTGATTTGCTGGAGGACAACAATGCTCATTTCCAAATGAAAATGGTATATGATCTTCTCAAGCTCAGGTTTATGTATGAAAACAAAAATAAGATGGATGAGGTATGGATAAATTACTGTGGCATGCCTGTTTGTTTTGGTTGGGAGGAGTTTGCCATAGTTAACGGACTAAAATGTTATCCTCCTTCTCATTCTCAAGTTATACCTACTCTGACCCAAAAAAAGCACCCCGTACAGCCAAAAAAGGAAAAGGCAAGTCGAGTGATCGTGATGACTTGGTGTCAATTATTGGTCCAAGCTTCAAAAACAAAAATCTGATTGAAGCGTTGAAAGGTAAAGGACTTTCAAAGAAGCACAAACAATCATTGTGCTTGGTTTGGTTTGTACATAATGTTATTTGGGCGAGAGACGTTAACAACAACATAAACCTCGGTTTAATAAATCTCTCCGAGGATCTTGAGGCATTTAATAGCTATCCTTGGAGTTATGAAAGCTTCAAAATGACTGTTGAATATTTGTTGACTCCATTAACTCCAAAAACAGTCAACTTATATGATATTCCATGGGCCTTCATTGTAAATATTTCTTTTATCATGATATGATTCATTATTTTTTATTCAATAATGCATTTGATTTATTGGTGTTATGTTATAGGCTTGGGCATTTGAAGCCATTTCTTATTTGAGACAACAAGTGAACTACCAGGAAGAAGTTTCCTATCCAAGAATTTTGAGCTGGTTGTCGGCCAAAATCGATAAAAATGCAAAATTTCTTGATCTTTTCAATCCCCCCAATGAAGCAGTAAGTCCAATTCTAATCAAGTTTTTGTTTTAATTAATTATTAAATAATTTCATCATCATTCTTAATATGTTTATCGATTTATTTTAGATTATCCATCCGTGGCTTGTTCCGACCAACCGAGAGTTGAAGATGCCATTTTTTCTTACTTTACGGTCTGTGCAAACTTTATCAGACCCTAAGGTCGTTGATGGAATAAAAATGAAATTTTTTGGAGCAACAACCATCACAAGAAAAATCATTTTGGAGGGTGGGGCTAATGATGCTCCTCTTACAGTTTTTGAAACAACAAGCCATTATGATTATGATCATAATGGTTGTACAAATTTTCTCCAGATTTTGCCGCATCTAGCGAATGTTCTTCATGCAAATTTCAAGACTGCAAGGCAAAACACGATGGAGTGATTAATTCTATTAATGCACTAACTGCAATATATGTCTAAGAGGGGTGTCATTCTATCAAAGAGGATTTCATATCTAGACACTCTACTAGAGATCAAGAAGGCTAAAAGGAGAAGGAAAGACACTTCCAAGGCATCATCAATCATAAAAAAAGTAAGATTGCAATGCCTCTGTCTTTGTCTTGCATCGATGTTCAGTGTGCAAGGGCCACAGAAGAGCAGCATGAGCTGAAGAAGGTGAATGTAAATCATCTATTCCAAAAAATAAGCAAGCACATATCTATTTAACAGATGATACATTTACTGAAAATTATCAAACAGATATATACATCTGTTGTAACTATTGTCTAACCTGTTGCATCAAATTCGTTATCTATTTCAATAGGTGAGTCTTATGTTGCAACAGATGAGTCATCTGTTCAAAATTATTGTACTGCTCTGATTTACCTATTCGAATTTGTCCCAACAGATAATCCATCTGATGTAACATAAGAATCATCTATTGCAACAGATGGAAAATCTGTTGTATATCTCTACTCAGCATTAACAGTTCTGGCTTTCCAGGTAGATGTCACAGCTACTGCCGAAGAGCATAATATGACAGTTGATAATCCATCAACTAATTCCAAAGATGAAGAAAAAGTAGAGCCTGTCAGTTTGGGAGAACGGAAGAATTACCTATATTAAGGGTTCAACATCTCGGACGAGGCTCTAAAAAAACTAATACAATTGATCAACGACTATTCAGAATGGATTGCCGATGGGTTGTTAAAGCATCATGCCGGCAGGTACATAAATCAATTTTATGGATATTGGTTTATACAATTCTTGTTGTAAGAACCTGACATTAACACATATAAATCATCATGTAGAAAATAAAATGACGAGCGCTATAAAGTGAACGAATCGAGTCTTGGTTTTGATATGTTCAACTTTGTTGTTGCATATTCTGGAATAAAAATTTGGTTCTATTTGATGTCACAGCCCCAAACTTGCTGGAATGATGAGGCTTAAAGGCCATACATATTACTATTAATTAATGCTTTATTTAATTGCATCTGCGTATTGATTTTTTCATCACGTAATCCAAAATGTTTGATAATATGTGCAGCACATCGATGTCATTTTTTACTACCTCCAAAAGAAGGCCAAGTTGCAAATACAAGAACAATACAGATACACAACAGGCAATTATTTGTACAAATTTTACATCAATAATGCCTACGATAGGTATTTTCAACAGTAGCCAGAAGTTTCCTGAAACGAGGAATGCTTAATCAACATCATCAAAGGTTTTAGCATTTCGGCTGGCTTACCTTGGCATTTGGTCGACAAAGTGTACATCCCAATCAATTGTAGTGATGAATTCCATTGGGTGTTGGCTATCGTTATTCTAAAGAGAGGCACATCCGAGTTTATGACTTGATGTCACGAAGGAGACATTCCGGGCTGTCGTATGAGATACAAAAACTGGCCAAAATATTGCCTACTTACCTTGATATGAGTGAATTTTTGGATCAAAAGGTTCGTACTGATTGGTCAATGATTGAAGCATATTAGAATAAAATGGCTAATCCATTTGATGTACAATATGTTGAAGGAATTGGTCAACAAACCATTGGTACGTTGTAAGTTTAAGTGTCATGATTTAGTTTCATTTCACAAATTTCACAACGCTTGCATGAACTGCAAGATATGGATTATCTATTTTTTTATAACGCAGGGATTGCGGTCATTTTAGTGCTACTTATGCCGAGTATTTGAGTGATAGATTACAAGTACCAAATGATGGACTTGCCCCGGATTACTCCACAAAAGATATGCTACTCTTTTATGGAAATATGGAGAAGCGAAAGCTCAGAAGCCGTACGCAACCGACATTAAAGATCCACGATGACCAAAGACGAATTCCATAGCACTGGATGAAGAACAACTTTTTCATATTGATTAGATCTTTATAGCTCGAGTCCGTTAATGTAATAACCTATCCTTCTTGGTTTAACTTGTTGATTTATTTGTAGAGTAGATACTCATAATAATTTTTTTACATTTCATTTATTTGTTGAGTTATTTTATTTCAAGTAATTTCCAAAGTCTTCGATTTATTTTATTCTGTCTATGAATATAATTAATTTTGAGTTTTGAACATGTTAATTGAAATCGAGTACAAGATTCAAATATCGCAAAAGATAATACATCTGCTGCAACAGATGACATATCTTATCAGATAGATTTAGACATATGTTGCAACATGAGATGTAACACATAGGTCATCTACTGGAAATTATATAATAGGTCTTCCTACTTTTTTGATTTCCTCCAACAGATTACCGATCAGTTACAACAAATAAGTTATATGTTGCAACAGATCGTAAATCTGTTGAGACAGACAGACAGGGAACATCTACATAATGCAACAGATGACCAACCTATTTGTAATACCCCAAAAAATTTTCTTCGTAAAGATTTTGTGAGAAACGTATCGAGTTCTACGCTTTAGAGCGATCCATAAATTTTCTATGTAGTATTTCTAAGACGTTGACCTACCATTGAGTAGAGTATCGAATAAGCTTTCCAAGGATATATAGATCTTCGAAAATGGACACTCGAGCGATGATTTACGACCATTTCGATCGAACTACGACCATTCCAATCGAATTATGAACAGTAAAACGTGCAGGAAAAAATGTACTGAGGCCTGACATATTTTTGCTCCAACTTTAAACAATCATAACTCCTTGTACATAATAATTTGGGTGATCTACTATATATCAATGAAAAGCTCTGCGAGTCCTCTTCCAATGAAATTAGTTTCATCCAATTTGTCAATCGAAGCAAAAAGTTATGGTCGATCTACTTCAGCCTATCAAAAGTGAATTTTTGGGTCAAATTCAAACGATCATAACTCCTTGTATACAATGATTTGTGTGATATACTATATATTAACGGAAAGATATGAGAGTCCTCTTTCTAATGAAATTGGTTTCATCCAATTTGGATATCAGAGTACAACGTTATGGTTGATCTACTTCAGACTATCAAAACAGTCCACCAAAGGACATATTCGAGAATTATTTAATTTTTAGGGGCGTTTTAGTTATTTCTCCCACCCAAAATCCATCCAAACCCTATATTAAAGCCTATTAGAAGAATTATATGTTATATTTCATCAAATTCCCTAAAAAAGAAAACCCTAACCTCCTACATCCAACTTCAAGAACCTCCAAAGTTCACCATTTATTCTACAAATTTATTCAAGATTCCAAGTTCCTAATTCAAGAACTTCAAGAACCTCCAAAGTTCACCATTAATTCTGTAAATTTATTCAAGATTCCAAGTTCCTAGTTCAAGAACTCCAAGAACCATCATTCAAAGGCACGATTAACATCTCAAAAATGAGTATTGATCTAAAGTTCATCATTCAAGGTATGTGGGATTTTTCAACAAAAACTCTCTTTCGTTCTTGTGCCCAAAAGTAATTTTCTTTACAAAGGCATAATTTTTATTTGATTTTTATGAATTTGAAGCATAAACCCATATCTTATGATGATTATTATGAAATATTGATGTTTATGATTTTGAAAGATGAATTTACATGTGTGGTGATATAAAGTATGAATCTTGAATGATATTTATCATGATTTTGATATTTGGGTCGTGAATCCCCATTGGAAATCGTATTTTTTGAGAAACGGTGTGTCATAAGCACATTGATGTTGAATATTTGAGATATTTTGAATGATTTGACCTTTTGGTTGTGAATGAGTTATTTTGAACTCGACTGTGAAAGAAATCCACGTTGTTATTGATTATGATAAAGGGGTAGCAAATTGGCTCTCGATGAAAATTGTTGAAGTATTTATTGTGGATTTTCTTTAATGTGAGCCTGAGGCTGATTTAAATTTTTGAGCTAAGTCTGGGAGTAATCTTTAGCACCGAGTGGGAGGTATAAAGTGACTTTACTTCCCTATAACTATGTGCCCCCGAAGGATGTGAGCCTGAGGCTGATTTATATAGTGATCACTAGTGTTTTTGAATTGATACTGGAAGTCCTACTCCGATGGCAAGGATAGGACGGCTCTCCCCAATGTGGTTTGTACGTTGGACTCCATGTATCTCACATTGTTTATGTCAGTTATAGGATCTCCCAATGTGTGTGTGTGTACTCTTCTATCTGAGATGAAAACATATTTGCTTAAAAGGCTGAGTTTGAGAAAGTCATTATTCTTAAAGGATTTAAGGAATATATTGTAATGAGAATTGACATGAGATTTGATTGTTTTGATGATTTGAAATTGAGATGAAAGTAATTGAGAACGTATTGTAATGACTCACTTGTTTTACTTTACATGTATTATTCATCCATGATTTTGATGATTTAATTCGAGCTAAGTGAGTCATCTATATCAGCATGCGTAATTTTATAAACTATGATGATATTAAGATATTATTTTAATAAATGCATTGCACCCCCATATGCTCGGTATTTGTCCATGGTACTGATCCACATATTCGTATGTGGCCTACATTTTCTCAGAATTTTGGTACAAGGTATAGTTGTACCTTCAGATCCAGCCAGTTCTTGGTATCCAGTTAACAGGTGATGAGTCCTTTTGATTCAAGGGCTTGGGTTAGTTATACAGAGTTTATAGTGTTGTATTTTGTTTATTCAATCGTATTGAGTTGGGATAGTCGGGAGTCATGACCCGTCTACCTACAGTCAGTACTAGTAGAGGATTCATAGACAGTCAGTAGAAGTTGATGTATTTTATTTCAATTTTGGTTGTAAAGGAAGAATTGTAATCCTATAAAATTCCATTTTTGTATCGATCAGATTCAGAAAAGAGTTAATTTCTGCTGATTTGTATGGATTTATATTTTTATTCAGTTGCTTATGAGTTATGCCAGTAAAAGGGTTAGCTTGGGGTCACTTGTGACCTTAAGCACCATGTGTCGTCTCGCGACCCGATTTCGGGGCGTTACACTATTCCAATAGATAATCAATCTGTCACAACAGGTACTATATCTGTTACGATAGATATAAAATCTGTTGCATTATAAAAATTCAACTTTGCCAGACATAAAAATTATTGCCCCTATATGTATTGTGAATTGGTTTGAAATGAAAATTTGTTATCGTGTTCGTCTCTGTCTTTGTACATGTGCTTTTTTATACACGGGCTCTAATCATTTAGTTAGTACCCCATATGCCCAGATCCATTGCAACTTTCCCACAACGGTGTCGTACATACCGGTCATTTGTGTTCCGGTCAGCAAACACTCCATGTATGCAAGCGATTATGGCCTGCACACTGCACCGGTTTTATTTCTTGGGAGCTGGATGTTCTTATTTCGACCTATTTTTGCATACGCATTCATACATTCCAAAGTCAGTTCAGCTAGATATTTATGCGTCAGAGATGCATGTTCAGTATGAGGACTAGAAAACTGTAATTTCAATTGTGCTGATATGTCTCAGATGTTCGCATCCCTTAAGAAGGTCTGTTGATCAGTGCTTTTATCCTATCAAGCGACATTCGAGCACAGGAGATAATGTAATACCCCAGAAAATTTTCTTCGTAAAGATTTTGTGAGAAACATATCGAGTTCTATGCTTTAGAGCGATCCATAAATTTTCTGTGTAGTATTTCTAAGACGTTGACCTACCATTATGTAGAGTATCAAATGAGCTTTCCAATGATATGTAGATAATAAAAAACGGACACTCGAGCGATGAGTTACGACCATTTCGATCAAACTACGACCATTCCGATCGAACCGTGAATAGTAAAACATGCAGAAAAAATGTACTGAGGCCTGGCATATTTTTGCTCCAACTTTAGACGATCATAACTCTTTCTACATAATGATCTGGGTAATCTACTATATATCAACGAAAAGCTCTGCGAATCCTCTTTCTAATGAAATTAGTTTCATCCAATTTGTCTATCGAAGCAAAAAGTTATGGTCGATCTACTTCATCCTATCAGAAGTGATTTTTTGGGTCAACTTCAAATGATCATAACTCCTCGTACACAATGATCTGGGTGAGATACTATAAATCAATGGAAAGATATGAGAGTCCTCCAAAGTTCACCATTAATTCTACAAATTTATTCAAGATTCCAAGTTCCTAGTTCAAGAACTTCAAGAACCTCCAAAGTTCACCATTAATTCTGCAAATTTATTCAAGATTCCAAGTTCCTAGTTCAATAACTCCAAGAACCATCATTCAAAGGCACGATTAACATCTCAAAAATAAGTATCGATCTAAAGTTCATCATTCAAGGTATGTGGGGTTTTTCAACAAGAACTCTTTCGTTCTTGTGCCCAAAAGTAATTTTCTTTACAAAGGCATGATTTTTATTTGATTTTTATGAATTTGAAGCATGAACCATATCTTATGATGATTATTATAAAATCTTGATGTTTATGATTTTGAAAGATGAATTTACATGTGTGGTGATATAAAGTATGAATCTTGAATGATATTTATCATGATTTTGATATTTGGGTCGTGAATCCCCATTGGAAATTGTGTTTTTTGAGAAAGTGTGTGTTATAAGCACGTTGATATTGAATTTTTGAGATATTTTGAATGATTTGACCTTTTGGTCGTGAATGAGTTATTTTGAACTCAACTGTGAAAGAAATCAACGTTTTTATTGATTATGATATAGGGGTAGCAAATTGGCTCCCGATGAAAATTGTTGAAGTGTTTATTGTGGATTTTCTTTAATGTGAGCCTGAGGCTGATTTAAATTTTTTAGCTAAGTTTAGGAGTAATATTTAGCACCGAATGGGAGATATCAGTGACCTTACTTCCCTGGAACTACGTGCCCCCATAGAATGTGAGCCTGAGGCTAATTTATATAGTGATCACTAGTGTTTTTGAATTGATACTAGATGTCCTACTCTGATGGCAAGGATAGGAAGGCTCTACCCAATGTGGTTTGTACGTTGGACTCCATGTAGCTCACATGGTTTATGTTGGTTATAGGATCTCCCAATGTGTGTGTGTGTACTCTTCTATCTGAGATGAAAACATATTTGCTTAAAAGGCTGAGTTTGATAAAGTCATTATTCTTAAAAGATTTAAGGAATATATTCTAATGAGAATTGACATAAGATTTGATTATTTTGATGATTTGAAATGGAGATGAAAGTGAATTGAGAACGTATTGTAATGACTCACTTGTTTTGCATTACATGTATTATTCATCCATGATTTTGATGATTTGATTCGAGCTAAGTAAGTCATCTATATCAGCATGCATAATTTTATAAACTGTGATGATATTAAGATGTTATTTTATATATGCATTGCACCCCTATATGCTCGGTATTTTTCCATGGTACTGACCCACATAGTCGTATGCGGGCTACATTTTCTCGGAATGTAGGTACAAGGTATAGTTGTACCTTCAGATCCAGTCAATTCGTGGTATCCAGTTAGCAGGTGATGAGTCCTTTTGATTCAAGGGCTTGGGTTAGTTATACAGAGTTTATAGTGTTGTATTTTCTTTATTCAGTCGTATTGAGTTGGGGTAGTCGGGAGTCATGACCCGGCTACCTACAGTCAGTACTAGTAGAGGCTTCATAGACAGTCAGTAGAAGTTGATGTATTTTGTTTCAATATTGGTTGTAAAGGTAGAATTGTAATCCTGTAAAATTCCATTTTTGTATCTATTAGATTCAGAAAAGAGTTAATTTTTGCTGATTTGTATGGATTTGTATTTTTATTCAGTTGCTTGAGTTATGCAAGTAGAAGGATTAGCTTGGGGTCACTTGTGACCTTAAGCACCGTGTGTTGTCTCGCAACCCGATTTCGGGGCGTTACACTATTCCAATAGATAATCAATTTGTCACAACAGGTACTATATCTGTTACGACAGATATAAAATCTGTTGCATTATAAAAATTCAACTTTGCCAGACATAAAAATTACTGCCCCTATATGTATAGTGAATTGGTTTGAAATGAAAATTTGTTATCGTGTTCGTCTCTCTCTTTGTACATGTTCTTTTTTATACACAGGATCTAATCATTTAGTTAGTACCCCATATGCCCAGATCCATTGCATCTTTCCCACAACGGTGTCGTACATACCGGTCATTTGTGTTCCGATCAGCAAACACTCCATGTATGCAAGTGAGTACGGCCTGCACACTGCACCGGTTTTATTTTTTGGGAGCTGGATGTTCTTATTTCAACCTTTAAGAACCCATGATTCCTTCACCAAGACTTTAGCCAACAAATGATCCATCAGCTTACTCTGCGTCAACAACTTGGGCAACAACTTCAAGAGTGGCAGCATGTGGGTTAAAAACGTCTTCTCACTGAACACATGTAAGTTTCAGTCATAAACCTTAATCTTCCCCTCGTATAGTAGTATCTCAACAGTGAGAAAATGGGTGACATCCACGTTCATGACTACAAGGATTTTCTTTGCCTTGGTCCAGCTCTTACCGTGTAGATATGACCTCTTCCTTCTAACATATTTAATCGCTTCTTCATTCCATTGGAACGTAGAAACTAACTAAAAAAATCTCAGGCCACCGGAATCAGCTAGATTACGAGGATCAGCGTACCTATCTTTGAAATTATTGTAGAAGTTGAGGTCCATTATCCTATCAACAGCATTATAAGCATCTGGGTACGCTAATTACCTGCCACTCATGAGGCAGAGAATTTCATCAACATACTGTGGTATAAGAAGATTATTTTTAAATAGGTTGGTAATTGTTAAAAATAAAAACACAATGGAAAGAATCCGATGCAAAGGGTTCTCTGAATTAGTTCACAGATTACCCAGCCAACACAACTTATGCAACAGATGTGTATTATGTTGCAACAGAATACTAAGCTGTTTCAACAGATTACACATCAGCTGTGTAGATTCTTCTTCATGGAGTAGATTGGAAGGGTAGGTTAGCAAAAGTAAACTTACCTTGTCCTCATACCACATGCACATATTGTCATATTCGAGAGTCTTTGACGACACATGAATGCATGGTGTATTCTTTTTGAACCTTCATCTTGATGAGTTCTTCTAGTTCCTTCTTCTTCTCCTTGCCAAGTGCCAAAAATTTGTCCACCTTCTTCAGCGGCCCCTAAACTTCAACAACTATTGGAGCAGGGGTAGTTGCATTTTTTGCTGATTTCAGAATGGAGAGAATTTATCTAATTTTTATTCTCTTCCTCCTAACCTCCACTGTAGGAGTGCATCGCTCCCTCACCTTGTTGGATGGTATGACACCCTACCTGGATTTTAACTCCTCGGTAGCTTCAGTAATAGACTCTAATTTGTCGAGGAGTTTATCCTCTCTATCCTTGCACACTTTGCATTTTCAATAAGAATATAAGGGTGAGGAGGGGTGAGAGGGACCACTGTAAGGGTGGGAGGGACCGGTGCAGGGGTGGGAGGGAGGACCTGTCCAAGGGGTGTTTTTAAACAAATTTATTTTTTGCTAAGAGCCAACATGCTCATAATCACAACTGGCAGCAGAAGCAGAAGCAGACTGGCTGCCGCCATCACAAACAACTCCACCAGCAACACCCCCATAAGAAGTACCCGGATCTGTTACAGTTTGAGTTAGGTCGTGAAGAGCTTCAACATTAGACTGACCTTGCCTAATTGCTCTTCTTATGGATGTTGCTCCATCCAATTCCTTCTTTATTAACTCCACCATTGGGCCTCCTTTTGTATCAACAAGACCCAGAGTAAGAAAAAAAGTCATCCCCAGCTCCAAGGAAAGCCGTATAATGTGGTCGTCTTTGGCTTTAGCTCTTTCAGTAAATATTTAACAGTCAAGTAACAGCTTTCGTAGCCCTATGGATAGTTGCTGAATCTCCCAAAATCATCAGTAAGTGCCAACAAATCACGTTCTATGACTTTCTTAATGTCTCTTGCCATTAAAACGAAATGGACAAACCAAACTAAGCATAATTTCTCCCTGTAGTGCTGTGGTATGTCTTTATTCTTGAGTCCGCTATCAAATCCTTGACTTTGTAGCTAGGTCTAACAATGCCCAACAACCCATCTTTTTTTACCTTGCATTTGTTGGACCCTTTGTGGGGTATTTTCTTGATGGGAAGTTCTTCTGGACGATCGCATCTCAAGCCCGTCACAATGGAAAACTCTTTCAATCCAAAACAAATTGGCATGCTATAGTAGTTGATCCAGACTTCATCCATCTTATTTCCGCCCTCCTTCGGACCTCCATCATGCCCCGCATACATGATCCTGCACTTGAGAAGGCCATATACTATGATCATTGGGAAACGGAGAGGGCGGGGCCCAGACATCTCAAGAAAGTGTGCAAAGCAGCTCTTCTTAAAAAGTCCATCTATGTTTTCCTTCTTCATAATGCTCCTAAGTTCGTCAAAAGGTTTCCCAAACTGACATTTAAGTACAAGATCACCAAATACTGCATTAGGGTTATTCATCGGCATCGCAACTCAAAACTCTGTCAATACTAATGATTTTGACAGAATCATGCTGGAATTTCGATATTATTTCATGCCCCATTGGTGAAGAGGAGTTATCACTTTCCTTGGGTTCATTTTTCCCTGACTGAGATTGTTCTGGAAGTTTTTTTGAATCTATCTGTACCCTAGCCTTTTTTGTTTGGTGATCGGAAGTTGATCCACTTTCTCCACTTTCTGTCTTTTCTTTTGGGAGACATCTTTTAACTTAAACAAAAGAAAAATAAAAAATACATTGCATTTGATGTCTGCATAATTTTTTAAAAAAAGGTGAGACAAATTTAAATAAATTATTCTTAACACATAACCAAAAAAAAAAATTCCAATGGACAACCCATCAGTTGGAACAAATGGGGAACCCAAATTTGTTTGAAGACCTATTTAATATCTCCCCACAGATATTCCACCTGTTGCAAAAGGTGGAGAAATTTCAATAAATTATTCTCTGCCATATTACAAGAAAATACTCCAACAGATAACCCATCAGTTGGAACAGATGGGGAATATGTTTGAAAACCTATTTAATATCTCCCAACAGATCTTCCACCCGTTGCAACAGATGGACCCCCACCACCACAACCAATGCCACGAACAATGCCACCAAGACCACCACCAATGCCACCAATACCAACACCAAGACCACCGACACCACTGCCAAAAAACAAAAATACCAACACCACCAACAACAGCCACCAACAACACCACAAACACCATCCAATAATACCACGACAGTCAACAAAACACTGAGAGAAAAACTAGGGTTTTATTGGGTGTTTCCTACTTTTTTAGCATTAAAACTCAAAATTGTTAACCCATTCTCGAAGATAATACAACTAAAAGTCTTCTTTTTTATCATTAACTAAAAAGCCCTATTTTTTAGAATAAAGAACAAATGTAGAACTCTTCTCGAACTCTGTTACATGCGAAGATAGAGAAAACAACGGATACAAGCAGGAATGAAGTAAGAAAAGCAACTATATATAGTCGTAAATGGGAAGAAAATTGACCTGTTTTGAAGGGTTGAGCAATAAGTTGAGTAGTTGTTGTTTGTATTATTTGTATTATTTGTATTGTTGAGAGGGAGAGGACACCTCAAGAGAGAGAGAGAGAGAGAAGAGCAAGAACTTAAGATTTGAAATGAAAAGTTTTTTGTGCAAATGGATGATTTATATGGGTTGATTTATAATTTTGGAAAAGAATGACAAGTTTTGAAATTGCTAATTTTGTCCGAATTGATCTTAATTAATTTTAAAAATTTTAAAAGATATAGCTTTAAAACATTGAGTTGATGAGAACTAATTTCTACTCAGAGTGATCAATCGATCGATCGACTCGAGTCGGGATGAACGCAATACCAGCGCCATGCAATTGCAAAGACTCGATTAGATTTATAGTTGACCCTGCAAGCTCATTCATTCATCACTAGTTCCACCTAAATCAACTTAGGTACTATCACTATCCTAACATTGAGTTGATGAGAACTCATTTCAACTCAGAGTGATCGATCGAAGACTCGAGTCAGGATGAATGCAATACCAATGCCATACAATTGCAAAGACTCGATTGGATTTATAATTGACCCTGCAAGCTCACTCATTCATTCCTAGTTTCACCTAAATCAACTTAGGTACTATCACTATCCTAACATTGAGTTGATGAGAACTTATTTCAACTCAGAGTGATCGATCAACGACTTGGGTTGGGATGAACGCAATACCAACGCCATGTAATTATAAAAACTCTATTAGATTTGTAGTTGACCCTGTGAGCTTAATTATTCATCCCTAGTTCCACCTAAATCAACTTAGGTACTATCACTATCTTAATATTGAGTTGATGAGAACTCATTTCAACTCAGAGTGATCGATCAACGACTTGGGTTGGGATGAATGCAATACCAACGCCATCTAATTGCAAAGACTCAATTGGATTTATAGTTGACCCTACGAGATCACTCATTCATCCCTAGTTACACCTAAATCAACTTAGGTACTATCACTATCCTAACATTAAGTTGATGAGAATTCATTTCAACTCAGAGTGATCGATCGATGACTCAGGTCGGGATAAACGTAATACTAATACCATGCAATTGCAAAGACTCGATTGGATTTGTAGTTGACCCTGTGAGATCACTCATTCATCCCTAGTTCCACCTCAATCAACTTATGTACTATCACTATCCTAACATTGAGTTGATAAGAACTCATTTCAACTCAGAGTGATCGATCGATGACTCAGGTCGGTATGAACACAATAGCAACGCCATGCAATTGCAAAGACTCGATTGGATTTATAATTGACCCTGCAAGCTTATTCATTCATCCCTAGTTTCACCTAAATCAATTGCTATAAAATCTGTTACAACAAACGACTAAGCTATTGAAATTTTCAAATAGGTACATATATGTTGCAACACATGACATATCTGATTTAATTATCAAATAGATATTTGTGTCTATTATGACAGATGACTGAGTTGTTGGAAATTTTTAAAAAAATATTTATATCTGTTGTAACAGATGACATATCTGGTTTTATTAATTATCAAATGAACATTTCATCTATTGTCACAGATGACTGAGCTTTTGGGATTTTTAAACAGATATTTGTATTTGTTGTAACAGATGACTGAGTTGTTCGAATTTCTAAATAGATATTTATATATGTTGCAACAGATGACATATTTATTTGAAAATCTTTTTATCTCTTTAAATTTTAAAGCAAGAAGCTTCTGGTCCGAGTAGAGAATATCAAGTAGTAGTACTTACTACTAAAGGCAGTAAAAAATATTTCTTGGATATCTCAAAAGTGAGTTCATTGAGCAGTCTTATCTTTTATTTTCAATGTCAGTAGTCTTAGTCTTCCTCGTTCCCCTCAAATTATTAATGAAATTAATGAATATTGAAAACCACCACATCTATGTACGTAATACATCTATAGAAATTATCTCATATCTTCCTTCAAATGCAGTTTATTTTATTCAACTCTCATTTTTATCTCTCTCTCCTCTTTAGGGTCACAACCTTTTTTCTCTCTTTTATCTTCTCTTCTCATAAAGATCTTTTAAGATCTAAACCCTTCCGTATCTTTTCTCGACTTAAATTTCTATTTGATCCCCTTTTTGATATTAAGGTATGGATCATTATTGCTCTTTCATTCTCGTCTTCTTCTTTGCATGTTATTTATATCTATTTTTTAATTTAATTATTATTTACCCATAGCATATTTATTAAATTTTTTTAAGGAACTTGTAAGTGTTGAATAAACAATCCAAGAATTTTTATTACAATATGAGAAAAAAGTCATCTGTTGGGAGAAGTTTAAAAGCCTTATTGGCAGTATCATTTTTTTGTATGTATTTTGTTTGTTTCATTATTGTTGATGTAGTTATTGATGTTGGTGGGGTTGGCGTTGTTGGAACTTGTGGTGTTGTTGACGATTCTGGCACAAAGAATATTGTTTCTTTGTTGTTGATGATGTTGTTGGAACAAATGTTGTTTCTTTTTTATTGATGTTTATGCTGTTGTTGATGTTGCAATAGATGGAGAAACTGTTGGAACAAATAAAACCATCAGAAAGACTGGTTTGATGTATTCCATCAGACTCCACATCTGTTGCAACATACTCCACATCTGATGCAACAGATGGACAATGTTCTTTTTGTGACATCAATTTTTTCCTCTTCTTTGTAGATATAAGGAACTGACAATTGATCAACTTTTGATGGGCTATCTCAAGAGGCTGCAGTAAAGATGGGATCGGAGGAATAAACTTCTTGTAGATGGAACTACTTCATATGTAGGAGGTATGTATTACTGATAATGTTATCATGGAAAAACACATAGAGTGCACTGATTTTATGAATGATGTTTTTACTGATTAGTCATAGATCGTTCAAACAAGATGTCTGCAATTTAACAGTTAAGTTTGGTAGGTTCAAACTGATAAGGCTGAGGGACTATGAATACGGTTCTGATAGTCTGTTAAGATTTAATGTCGGTTGTTGCTCATGTTTATTTGACAAGCATTGTGAAGGGATATAATTTTTGTGTCATTGTAAAGAGATTCAATAGCGATTGGACTAATTTTCAGGGTGCATTGGACCCTTAAAGGGACTTCGAAGCTTAGCACTGCATCTAATAAGAATGGAAAACCAATATATTTATTGCCCTGGCTAAAATTTATATGGCTGGGTTGCTCGCTCGGGGCGATGATTTTATGCCAGAATATGCAGTAGGAGAATGCTTTCGACGAAAAATAGGTGGTTGATGGAAGACTATATTATCTGAGAGCTAATTGAAGAAGAGACATAGGATAGAAAATAACTTCTAATGAATCTGGCCGGTGGAATTATTTTAACAGATGAAAGATCTGAATCAAATGCAAATATGAAAGTGTATCCGGCAATGTACTTTCATCTGTTATGTCTCTGAAAAAAAGCAATGCATATGGACACTTTGCTAGGGAGCTGTGTGGTCAGGATTATCTCCTAGATAGAACATAGGAGAAGACCAACAAAGAAGCCTCACGGGCATCGAGGGTAGAAATGATGTACAACAAGTCTAGAAAACTTATGCCAACAACAACAGAGTTAAAATAAGGAATCTAAGCGAAGGCAACAAATTTTTGAATTTTAAATTTCATCCCATGCCTTCTTGTTTGTGTTTTCAATCAGGTCCACTGTCGTTGACTTGATCGGAACCACAAATGAGATTGAAAGGCAAAGAGAGTATCACTTCTTCCTTAGAAATATGGTTATAATTGATTGTGTTTTCTTGCCTTGACATGCTTTCGACAGTCCTTGGAGAAGATCAGATGCTTGCTGTAGTATGTGAATCCCGATAATTTTAAAGCTTGCCTCCAGCTTGTTGATTCTGTATTCAAGCTGTTCGTTGCCCTCTTCGAAGTTGGTAAAGAGTTCCTCGTCGCTTGTGAGCTCGATCAGGAACACTACCTTTAAAGTCGTGGCATTCTAGAAGCCCTTCAGAACGCTTTCTTCATAAGCCTTAAAGGATACATGGAGGGTTTCTGTGTTTGTTTTAGGTCAAAATGTGTTGATGCAAGTTGAAGATGTGGTCCTAAAAGCTGAACACTACACTTTTATCTAGCATTGCTCCATGCATCTTGCTCAACCAATTTGATAAATTAGTAAGCATGGAGTTACGTAGCGTGTAATCTAAACCGTCTTTACCAAGCCTATCAAACGTTATGTAACTCTAAGCTCATTACTCTATCAAAAAAACATGACCGAGTTAGTGCACAAATCGAACGAGCTTAATCTCTCAGCCTTTCTACTGATTGCTCTTCTCCAATATAGATGATAAGATATCTGCTATGCAAAAGTCTACACCATCGCCAGACATGTTCCTAGGCAATCATGTCTGGCGATGGTGTAGTCTTTTGCATAGCAGATATCTTGACATCTATATTGGAGAAGAGTGATCAGTAGAAAGGCTGACAGATTGAGCTTTTTATCTATGTGCACTAACTCGGGCATATTATTTTGATAGGGTAATGAGCTTGGAGTTATGTAACATTTGATAGGCTTGGTAGAGCCGGTTTAAATCACATACTACATAACTCCATGCTTACTAATTTATCAAATTGGTTGAGCAAGATGCATGGAGAAACACTTGATAAAAGTCTATTGTTCAACTGTTGGGACCATATCTTCAATGTGCATCAACATATTTTGACCTAAAACAAACACAATAACCCTCCATGTATCCTTTAAAGCTTCTGAAGAGAAAGTGTTCTGAAGGGCTTCTAGAATGCCACAACTTTGAAGGTAGTGTTCCTGATCGAGCTCACAAGAGATGAGAAACTCCTTACCAAATTCGAAGACGATAACGACCAACTTGAATATAGAATTAACAAGATGGAGGCAAGCTTGAAAATTATCGAGATTCACATACTACAACAAACATCTGATCTTCTCCAAGGAATGTTGAAAGCATGTCAAGGAAAGAAAACACAATCAATTATAACCATATTGCTAAGGAAGCAATGATACTCTATTTGCCTTTCAATCTCATTTGTGGTTCGGATCAGGTCAACGGTAGTGGACCTGATCAGAAACACAAACAAGAAGATGGGATGAAATTTAAAATTCAGAAATTGCCGCCTTCACTTAGTTTCCTTATTTACACTGCAGTTGTTATTGGCATAAGTTTTCTAGACTTACTGAACATTATTTCTACCCTCAATGCCCGTGAGGCTGCTTTGTTGGTCTTCTCTTATTTTCTACCTAGGTGATAATATTGACCATGTAGTTCCCTAGCAAAGTGTCCATCTGCGTTATTTTTCTTTCAGAGACACAACAGACGAAATTACATTACCGTATACACATTCATATTTGCACTTAATTCAGATTTTGCATCTGTTAAGATAATTCCATCGTCCAGATTCGTTAGAAGTTACTTTCTACCCTGTGTCTCTTCTTCAATTAGCTCTCAGATGATATAGTCTTCCATCAACAACATATTTTCCCTTGAAAGCATTCTCCTACCGCACCTTCTGGAATATAATCATTAACCCGAGCGAGCAACCCAACCATATAAATATTGTCCAGGGAAATAACTATATTGGTTTTCCATTCTTATTTGATGTAGTGCGAGGCTTCGAGGGCCCTCTAAGGGTCTAATGCACACTTAAAGTTAAGTCCAATCGCTATTGGTTCTTTGCAGTAACGACAAATATTGATCTCTTCTCAAAACTTGACACGCATAAATACGAGTACCAACCGTCAGTAATTCGTAATAGGGTATCTGCACCATCTTCATGAGATCCTCAGCCTTATCAATTTTTAACCCATCAAACTTAACGGTATAATGTAGGATCTTCTTTGAATGATCAATGCCTAATCGGTTAAAAACTACATTCACAAAAACATTGTACTTTGTATGTGTTGTCCCGGTAACCTTATCAGTAATACATACTTAACTCCCATATATATGATAGTGGATCTATCTGCCCGCACCTTATTCTTCCTAGCCCATCTATGGCTTAAATTGAATAAATAGATGACTAGCTTGTTGCAACAGATGACACATCTGTTACGACAGTGATCAACCTGTTGCAGAAATCAAACATATATATACATCTGTTGCAAAAAGATTGTCAGTATGTTGTAAGTTATCTAACAGAAAGAATATATTTTGTAACAGATTACCCATCTGTTAGATTTATTTTAAAGAAATTTTCTTTTCTTTCTGAGATACAATAATTTATAAATAGGTCCCTCCTTACAAATATGGATGATCCAGATTCGTACAAGAATATTCATATCGAGTCCTTGCATGAACTTCAAAGGCAGTTTGATTGATGAACTCCCGAGAGATATTTGACTGACTTCGGAGCAAGGCTACCGGATGAATGAAAGATGTCTGATTCACAATAATAATAATAGTAGTAATAATAGTTAGGTAATATTTTTTATTTTAGCAATTATTTTCCTCCTTTTGTATATCAAATTTGCCCAAGGGATTCAAAAATGTATGAACATTCATTTCATTTTGTTGTCGACTTTGAATTTTTAATTCTTATTTAGTATTTAATAATAATCATTCTGTTTATTCCTTATTCTCAACATATTGACGGTTGGTGGTAGGGATTGAGCAGCAATTTGTGTCAATAGTTAGAGGCTAATCTGCTACGACAGATCGATCATATGTTGCACCTGGCGGTTATTAATAAAAAAAGGGCTATTATTGTTATTGAGAGGGTGAAAAGAGAAAGACATGACTCGAAGTTCCAATTATTCAATATGAAAAATGTTTTGTAAATAAATAATAAGAAAATAAATAATAAACACAATTTACAACCATAATTTTAATAACTGATCGTGACTTTTTATCATTTTTATTTTTGAATTTATTTTTTAAATTACTTATTATATAATAAAATGATTATTATTTTATTAAGGAATTTGAAAAGGTATTTTTTTAATTTATAAAATAAAAAAGTAAACAAATTTGGATTAATGATACAATGATATAGTTATTTTTTTTAAAAAAAAAGTAGATTATACGTTGCAACAATTAAATTATCTGATGCAATAGGTTCACTATGGTTGCAACAGATGATATATCTGTTGTCACAGATGATTTATCTGATGCAACCTATATCGAGTCACAACTCAATAAAAGCAGTTCTTGGAAAGAACTAATTAATAATAATAATCTGAAAAGTCATGACTTATCATAATATTTCTTAATTTAATTAATTCCTTACTTTTCACATTAATAAAAAATGTAATTAATAAATGGTGGTGAACAGTTAGATTATATGTTGCAACAAATATGTTATCTGATGCAACATATTTTATATTTGTTGCAACAGATAATATATCTGTAGTCACAGATGTGTTATCTGATGCAACAGATATAGAATATGTTGCCACAACTCAATAAAAATGGTTCTTCAAAAGACTAATTAATAATAATAATTTGAAAAGTCATGAATTATATCACAATATTTATTTTCTTAATTTAATCAAAAATTTAATTAATGTATGGAGGTGAATAGTCGCGCTTTTTTACCTCTCATTCAAATTCAATCCTCTATATATAGGTCCGTCCTTACTCAATTGTTCATTCAAATACACACTTTATTTATTTATTGCATCTCGTCTCTCATATTACACTATAGAAGATAAGATTATGGCTGACCTAGTATGGGACGTTGCTTTTCTGTAAGACACTGTGAATGAACTTCGGAATCAACTTCGTGATCTGCAATGGAAATTGGGAGGAGTTAGATCAAGAATGCTCCGTGAGATACGCAGGCTGAGGAGGGCCTTGTTATTTTCGATTGAAGATTGGCCGGCTGGGAATGATGATGCTGATAATAATAATAATAATAATTAGACTATTATTTTTCTTTTAGTCTATTATATGTATTTTTATTTGTTTAATAAATAAATTATGTTTGATCTTTGACATTTTAATCCATATTTAATTTTCATTCTATCTATTATCTTCTCAATAAACATTTCGACAATTCAACGTAAAAAGGAATAATTTAGAATTCAGTAGCAATAGCAAGATTTATTTGTTGGGTTTGTGGCAAGGGTTGATTTGTGTTGTTTTAAGCAGATTAATCATTTGTTGCAACAGATAATTAGTTTGGTGCAACAGATAAACATTTTGATGCAACAGATAATTAGTCTGGTGCAACAGATAAACATCCTGATACAACAGATAATACTTCTGATGCAACAGATAATACGATGATGTAACAGATAAATAGTCTGATGCAACAGATTACTCATCTGATGCACCAGATGATTGATCTATTTAAATTATGGGCACTTATGCTGGATTCATAATTGGAGTTCTATCCATTGTTGGAAAAATAGAAGTGTACCCAGATGAAAAATACGAATAAAAATCATAATTTTACTTACCAAAGTAACCTATGAAGTAATGCCAAAGTGGAAAGTGATGTATTAAACAAAATTTGACCTAAGAAATTTGTCAGATCATAGCAGCAGCGTTGTACCACCACCACCAACAACAACAACAATAAATGGTCGACAAGAAGAAGATGAAGCAGAAGATGATGAATAAAGTAGCAAAAACAGAAACAATTAACAACAAAAATCTCTAAGAGGAAAAACAACAATGGATGAGAAGAGAGAGAAACAAGCCTTTTTTCCTCCGTTTCCCATTATTTTAGGTATACATTGGGATCAAAGTATAAATTTAAAAACTTGTGGGCTATTTTAAAATTTTTTCAACTTTCTTAATACATAATAAAGTAATTGTCACCTCCAACTAATAATTAAAACTTATGTCACCTACACCTCATTTTAAAACTCTTTTGTCACCTGTGGCCCAAACCCCCTAGTTAGTTAATGTCAGTGAAAGAGAGAATAATAAAACATTGACATGTTTTTTGTACATAGATATAATTTAATATTTTTTTAATGAAATTTCTAACTTTATTACCAAATGAATGAAGCACAATAAAAGCAGGGGCAGACCTATAAGCTTTATTTTGGTTCTTCAGCACTTGCTAAATTTGGGGAAGACTCTGTATAAGTATAAAAAAAGGTGTAAACATTGATGTAAGACTTGGAAAAGTATCCAGTAAATCAAGAAGATAATTGAGTGTTTTAATTTTCAATTTGAAACTTAAGACTTTGGACATCAATATACATATTCGAACCTTCCAAACATTCACAACCCCTAAATCTTGGGTCCTTCACTGAATAAAAATTAAAGCTAAAATTGGCTATATATTTCTGGGATAAAGACTATGATATAGAGTACCAAATGAATACACATATATAAAAATTCATCATTTTTTTTAGTTGTAAATAATTTGAACATGCAAAATTTCAAAGTTGAATAAATATCGATAACCTAAATTAAACTGTCCACGTTGGGGCCATGTGTAATATGTGGTTATGAAGTTAATTCTTTGTAACAACCCGCATTTTTGAACTAGAACTTAATCTGTCATTCCCATGAATAAAGGCCACAAATCCAATGACTCCTATGTAAATATAAGTATGTTGATCAATTAAATAGTTTGGGCACCAATTTGTATATGAATTGAGGTGATAAAGGTCCCCTAATTAAAAGATGAGTTGAGGACTTTTTAACACTAGAGTTTTAGCGGATGCTCCTATTTGGGTAAATTTCCATCAACCATTAATCCTAAAATATAATGAGTTAGATGAACTACTATATACCAAATGAAAGGTCTTAGACTCTTCTTTCCAACGCTACTGGTCTCGCCTTGATCCTATATCGGAGTAAAATGTTATACCCATTTTACCAAAAGATGTCTATCTATCAAGGCACGACATCCAGGGTGATGGACCATCACCCTTAAGCATAAATACTAAAAATTAGCCATTTAGTGATGGCTGGGGTGACGGTTAGTCATAGGAGCGACGGTCCATCACCCAAACTATCAGTCGGGACCGTTTTGCACTGGTATGATGTTTTCAAGGGGGTATTTGGGTCCTTTCCCCACCACAAACTCCTACCCTACAACTTAAATCATCCAATAAGCGTTATTAGACATTACTACTCAGTTTTATACACTCATAATCCTCTCCAATCTCAAGAGAAATAAAGATTAGGGTTTCTTCCAAGGCTCATACTTTCAAGCCTAGATTTCAAGCTAATTCAAATTATTTTTCATCAAAAAGGTATGTGGGACTACCTAAACCTCATGGGCTTAATTTTATCATTTTTAACAAGCTTTAAGAATGTATGATTATGTATATATAAAAAGGAATTTTTGAAACCGTTTCAATCCATCTTTATGAAAGTAGGTGTTTCTCATGAAATTTCTCCATAAACTTGAATTACTTTTATTTGTGCATGGGTTATGAGTTTTGAAAATTGATATGAGATCATGTCTTACGAAATTCCTCTCTTATTGTGAAATTCATTGTTTATACATGTTGTGGGTTGTTCAACTGCATGATTAAAAGCTTAGGTTATAAGTTTTCCAATCCATGTTGAATTGGTATGGTATATTGAGTTCAATAGAGGATATTTTCCTTACTTCTAAATTTTTTATTTGAGCTAGATGGAAGATTTCATATAACTCATGTAAGAATTTACCACCGTATGTTTTAGTAAGAAAAAGAGAGTGTCTTGCATAAGTTTCATATGTTGTTTGACATAAAGACTGTCACCTGATTTTTAAATCTTATGGGTGGTCATTAATGTGTTTTTAAATAAGAAGAGCTATGGATAAGATGTGGTATGAGAAAAATGACTTGCAAGTGTAAGTATGATGATACCCTGTTATGATATGCCCTCAACTGAATAAGAATAGAACTGTTTATAGGCATAATTACGTTTTTAAGTGGCTAAAATTAGGATTAAAGAGAGTTAGATGGTTACCCGAATAAGGCACGAGTTTAGATAACTCATTGCCTAAAATTGCATTTTATTGATACAGGTTTTATTTATGTCCTAAAATAGGGGATAGTGCGTCTGCGATGAACTTATGGCGCAATAGAGATCAAAAACTCCAGCCCTTGCGGCAAACTTGGGTTGGGGGCTTGGTCACCGAGTCAAGGGAGGAAACATATGTCCCGTGGATAAAATCAGAATTATAGGGTGTGCCATCTAGCTCAAAAGTAAGACAAAGAGTTGAGTCATGACTTATGAGATTGTTTTGAAGATCAATGATTATGACTATGTGTTTCTATACATATATTATGGTAAGTTGTTTTTCATAATGCTTTCACTTATTTTATATGAAGTATGTGTTATTTTTGGATTGTTCTGCATTACCAGTACTTTCGAGTATTGACCCCCTATATTTTAGGTTCTAAGGCACAGTCCCGTGGTCTCGCACACCAACAGATTTTCCTAAGACATTTAGAGTTGGTGAGCCCCCTTACTTTGGAAGGCATTCTATCTAAACTTTATTTTTTTTTTAGTTTTATGGTCTGGCCAGGGGCCTTATCCCGGCCTAGCCAGACTAGTGTTTTCAGATCATTAGAGGCTTCATAGATGGATGTAGACTGGGTTTGGTCTGTCATGGTTTGTTATCCCGATGAATTAAGGGTTATTATGGGATTTTGTTGTTTTTAAATTTTTCATTTGCATTTGATTTTAAGTATGAGTTATTCTATTGATTACATGCTAAGAGGTCTCCCGGGTCTTCACAGTTTGGGATGCCTATCATGACCAAAGCCTTGGTTCGGATCATGATAAGCTTGGTATTAGAGTATGGTTCAGAGTCCCAATGTGTCTACAAATCCGTGTCGAGTAGAGTCCTTTTTATGGGTGTATAGCGCACCACACTTATAAGGAGGAAACTTCGAGGCAATTTGAAATGTTTCTCATTCTTTCTTCATGTTCTACTTTTTTCTATAGAGTCTGAATGTTACCTAACTCCTGGCTTTCTACATTTCAGATCATGCCTCCACGTAGATCGAATGAGTAGAACACCTCAGCCAGGCTCTCTATCTTAATTGGGACAAATGCTGATGACGTTTGCCCTACTCATGGAATGCGGACCCATTACAGAGCCCATACCCTAGAATTCACTACTACTTCAGGGGATCCTCCAGTCCAAACTAGCCCTCCTCGAGCTTCTCAATCTGATATTAGCCATACCTAGTCTCCTCAGAGAGAAGTCTCGAATGTTGAGTTTTGTCAGTCCATCCATATGATTGCTCAGCTCATGGCTTCTTAGACCCATCGATCTGTAGATGTGAGTTCTGTGCCTGGTTCTTCTGAAATTACTCGGGTTCGCCAGTTCATGAGTTTGAACCCACCCACTTTTATGGGTATCAAGGTTGAGGAGGACCCTCAAGGTTTCATACATGAGATGGATAAAATATTCAGAGTCATGCATGCTAGTCTTATAAAGGGGTTAGAATTGGTGGCCTATCGATCGAAGAATATGGCCAACTAGTAGTACAAGGAATGGGAAGAGTTGAGGGGTAAGGGTATTGCACCTACTATATGGGAAAAGTTTTCAGAACCCTTTTTGGATCACTTCTTACCTCAAGAATTAGGGAAGGCCAAGGCTGAGGAATTTGTTAACCTGAAATAGGGAAAAATAAGCGTCAAAGAATATGCATTGAAATTTACCCAGTTTTCTCATTATGCTTTAAAATTAGTGTGCAATATAAGGGCTCATATAAGAAAGTTGGCATTTGGTCTCTCGAATAAATTTTGTTAGAATATAAGGGGGCGACGCTGAACAAAGACATGGATCTCTTCAAGCTCACAGTGTATATGCAATATGTAGAAGCGAAGAAGAAGAATCATTCAGAGGTAAAGGGAAAAGAAAAGCAGGCTAAGAGGGCTAAGTCTGCAAATCAGAATGTCAATTAATAACAAGGTGGAAAATAGAATAAGAAATGGTCGAATAAGAAGTTTTAGAACAATGCTCAGTCGTCATCTAGCGCCCCAATGCCCAGACTAGGATAATCAATGGTTCCATGACTATCAACCTAACAGTGGATCGAGAATGCAGGGTACTCAGTCCCAGAGGAGTGTAGCTCAAACCTTTAGGTCATACCCGCAATGTGGAAAGTGCCAGAAGGATCATCTGGAAAAGTGCTAGCTTGGTAGTCAATTATGCTATGCATGTGGTCAGCCATGCTATTATAAGATGGGTTGTTCCTCAGCTAGAGGAATTTTGGAGGCACGGTAGGTCCTAAGTCACTTTCACAGCTTCGCCATCTAAGGGTATTGATTCTGTTATTGGGATCGATCACAATCGGTTAAATTCTTTATCTACTCTCTAGGACTTAGGGGCTTCACTAAATATGGTTATTGGTATGTTACAGATCTTCTCTCATGATGTGCATGTGTTACTTGATCCCGGGTCTACCTTGGATTATGTGATCCCTTTTGTGGCAGTTAGTTTTGGTTTTGAGCCCAAAAATATTTTTGAACCTTTCTCTGTCTCCACCCCTATTGATGATTCTATTATTGTTAGGAGAGTTTATAAAAATTTTATGGTGTCTATTTTCCATCGTGCTACTGTGGCTAATCTTGTAGAACTTGATATGGTTGATTTTGATGCTATTCTGAGGATGGATTGGCTCCATTCGTGTTATGCTACATTAGACTGTAGAACCAGAAAAGTCACTTTCTCTTTCCCAAATGAGTTAGTAATAGAGTGGGAAGGGTATTCTCTTGCACCTAGAGGAAAGTTCATATCTTATTTTAGAGCTCGTAAGCTCATATCTAAGGGTTATTTGTATTATCTTATTTGGGTAAAAGATTCTAGCACTGAAAGTCCTTCCCTCCAGTCAGTTCTTGTAGTTAATGAATCCCTAGTTTTATTTCCTGATGATCTCCTTGGGGTACCCTCGAATAGGGAGATAGAGTTTGGCATTGACCTGTTGTCAGACACTCGGCCTATTTCTATTCTGCTATAGGATAGCTCCTGCAGAATTGAAAGAGTTAAAAGAGTAGTTAAAAGGCCTTTTTGGTAAAGGCTTTATTCATCGTAGTTTCTCTCCCTGGGGTACTCCGATGCTCTTTGTGTGCAAGAAAGACAGCTCCCTCCGTATGTACATAGATTATCATCAGCTGAACAAAATCATAATAAAAAATAAGTACTCTCTTCCCAGAATCGGTGCTCTTTTTGACCAACTTTAGGGTGCTAAATGTTTTTCTAAGAGACCTTCGTTTAGGTTATCATCAATTGAAGGTTAGAGAGGCTAGCATCCCTAAAACAACTTTCCAAACTTGATATGGTCACTATGAATTCCTAGTTATGTTCTTCGGACTGATTAATGCCCCTGCAACATTTGTAGACCTCATGAATAGGGTGTTCCATAAGTTTTTGGACCTATTTGTCATAGTTTTGATTGATGATATTTTGATTTATTCTAAGAATAAGGAGGATCATGCCAATCACCTCCAATTTTTCCTTCAGGCTCTTAAGGATCATGAGTTGTACGCCAAATTCTCTAAGTGTGAGTTTTGGCTTAGTGCTATAGCTTTTTTGGGGCATATTATTTCTAGTGGGAGAATTAAGGTTGATCCCAAAAGGATTGAGGCAGTAAGAAAATGGCCCAGACATATGACTTAAACTAACTTTCAAAGCTTCTTAAGTTTGGCGAGATATTACAGGAGATTTGTAGAGATTTTTTCATCCATAGCTTCTCCACTTACCAAGTTGACTCAGAAGAAGGTAAAATTTATGTGGTTTGACTCTTGTGAAAATAGTTTTGAGAGGTTGAAAGACAAATTGACCACTGTACCTATTTTGACCCTTCCTGAGAGCACATGGGGTTTTTTTATGTGTTGTGATGCGTCCTGAGTAGGCCTTGAGTATGTACTTATGGAGCATGTTAAGATAGTGACTTATGTATCTAGACAGCTGAATGTCCATGAAAAAAACTATCCCACCCATGATTTTGAGTTAGCGGCTGTGGAGTTTGCACTCAAAATTTGGCGTCATTATCTTTATGGTGTGTATGTTGACATTTTTACTGATCACAAAAGTTTGTAGTATATGTTCCCACAAAAAGAGCTGAATCTCAGGAAAAGGCGGTGGTTAGAATTATTGAAGGATTATGACATGAGCCTACACTATCATCCAGGTAAGACCAATGTAGTGGCTGATGTTCTTAGCAGGTTGTCCATGAGCAGTCTTTATCATGTGGAGGGAGGAAAGAGAAATATGGTGAAAGATATTCATCGGCTATCTAATTTGGGAGTTCGACTCCTAGAGTCTGAGGATGGAAAGGGAATTTGTACAAGGGGTAGCTAAATCACCCTTATGTGCAGATGTTAAGGAAAAGCAGACCAGAGACCCCGTTTTGATGCAGATTAAGAAAGATGTTGGTTAGCAAAAAATGATGGCCTTTGAAATTGGAGGAGATGGTATTTTGAGATACCAAGGTCAGTTTTGTGTTCCAAATATGGACGGGCTACGAGAGAGGATTCTTGATGAAGCTCATACTTCCAGGTATGTTGTTCATCTTGGATCCACTAAAATGTATCATGATCTCAAGGAGATTTATTAGTGGAAAACATGAATAGAGTTGTTTCTAACTTTGTGGCTAAGTGTTGAACTGTCAACAAGTTAAGTTGAAGCATTTGAGGCCAGATGGCACTTCCCAAAAGATAGCTTTGCCTTTATAAAAATGGGAGATGATAAACAAGGACTTTATTACAGTACTTTCGCGATCACAAAACCAATACGACTCTATTTGAGTGATTGTAGATAGGATGTATAACTTAGCTCACTTTCTACCTATGAGAACTAACTATTCAGGAGACGATTATGCAAAGCTGTACTTTCAGGAAATATTTCAACTACATGGGGCTCTAGTATCCATTATATCCATTATATCCATTATATCCGATAGATGTAACCAAGTGGAATGCCCCATTCAGACTTTAGAAAATATGTTGAAGGCTTGTGTGATTGAATTTAAGGGTAGTTAGGTGGATCACTTGCCGTTGATAGAATTTTCCTATAATAATAGCTACCACTCTAGCATCCAAATGGCTCTTTTTAAGGCTCTTTATGGGAGGAGGTGTAGGTCACCGATTAGTTGAGGTGGATGAAAATCGTTGGTTTGGACCTGACCTTTTTCATCAAGTGATGGAGAAAGTGAAAGTTATTGGAGAGAGACTTAAGAAAGCTTAATGTCTCCAAAAGTCCTACGCAGATATTAGAAGAAGAGAATTAAAGTTTGAGGTTGATGATTGGGTGTTCCTAAAGGTCTCCCCTATGAAGGGAGTCATAAGAATCTGGAATAAAGGGAAGCTCAGTCCTCTCTACATAAGTCCCTATCAGATTACGAAGAGGATTGGTGGAGTTGCATATGAGTTAGATTTGCCTACAAGTTTAGCTTCTGTTCATCCGGTATTTCATGTATCAATGCTTAAGAAATGTATTGAAGATCAGTCACTTGTGTTGACTATTGAGGAAATTGGTGTGAAGGATTCCTTATCATATGAAAAAAACCATATCTATACTATATCGACAACTTTGGAAGTTGACGAGTAAAGATAGCTTCAGTTAAAGTGTTGTGGAAGAATCATAGAGTTGAGGAAGCTACTTGGGAGTCGGAGAATGATATGCGTGCAAGGTACCCATCATTTTTTGAATTCGTAGATGATGATATGGAAGGTATTGATTTTATATTACTCATTTTAGTTCATGTAATGCTTTAAATCATGCTTAATATATTTCGAACCATCATTCAGGGACGAATGATCCCAAGGGGGATAATGTAACAACCCACATTTTTGAACTTGAACTTAAACTATCATTCCTACGCGTAAAGGCCAAAAATACAATGACTCCTATGTAAATATAAGTATGTTGATCAATTATATAGTGTGGGAACCTATTTGTACCTAAATTTAGGTCATAAAGGTCCCCTAACTAAAAGATGAGTTGAGGACTTTTTATCAGTATAGTTTTAGAGGATGCTCCTATTTAGCTCAAATTCTATCGATCATTACTCCTAAAATATGGCGATTTAAATGGCCTACTACATACCAAAGAAAAGATCTTAAATTATTCTTTCCAACGTCACCGGTTTTGCCTTAATTTGATATCACAGTAAAAAGCTACACCCATTTTACCAAAAAGTATCTATCTATCTATCAAGGCATGACGTCCAGGGTCACGGACCACTGCCCTTAATTAGAATGATTGAAAATTGGCCATTTGGAGATGGATGGGGGGACGGTCAGTCACAGGAGCGATGGTCTTTCACCCAAACCGCCAGTCGGGATCGATTTGCACTGGTTTGAAGTTTTGAAGGGGATATTTGGGTCCTTTCCCCACGACTTAAATCATCCAAGCAGCATTATTAGCCATTACTAATCAATTTTATGCACTCATAATCCTCTCTATTCTCAAGAGAAAGAAAGATTAGGGTTTCTTCCAAGGTTCATACTTTCAAGACTAGATTTCAAGCTAATTAAAATTCTTTTTCATCAAAATGGTATGTGGGACTATCCTAAACCTCACAGGCTTAATTTTATCATTTTTAGCAAGCTTTAATAATATATGATTATGTATTTATGAAAAGGGGTTTTTGAAACCGTTTGAATCCATCTTTACGAAAGTAGGTGTTTCTCATGAAATTTCTCCATAAACTTGAATTACTTTTATTTGTGCATGGTTTATGAGTTTCAAAAATTGATCTGAGAGCATACCTTAGGAAATTCCTCTCTTATTGTGAAATTCATTATTTATACATGTTGTGGGTTGTTCAACTGCGTGATTAAAAGCTTGGGTTATAAGTTTTCCTATCCATGTTGAATTGGTATGGTGTTTTGAGTTCAAGAGAGGATATTTTCCTCACTTACAAATTGTTCAGTTATGCTAAATGGAAGATTTCATATAACCCATGTAAGAATTAACCACCGTATGTTTTAGTATAAAAAGGAGAGTGTCTTGCATAAGTTTCATATGTTGTTTGACATAAGGACTCTCACTTGATGTTTAAATCTTTTGGGTGGTCATTAATGTGTTTTTAAATAAGAAGTGCTTCGATTAAGATGTGGTATGAGATAAATGACTTGCAAGTCTGAGTATGATGATACCCTGTTATGATATGCCCTTAACTGAATAAGAACAAAAATATTTATAAGCATGAAATGTATTTTTAAGAGGCTAAAGTTGGGCTTAAAGAAAGTTAGATGGTTACCCGAAGAAGGCACGAGTTCCGATAACTCATTTCCCAAAATGGCATTTTGCCGACAATGGTTTTATTTTGCCCTGAGATAGGGGATAGTACGCTGGATCGGCCTTGTGGAATAGTAGATATCAGAAACTCCAGCCCTTGTGGTAAACCTGGGTTGGGAACTTGGCCTCTGAGTCAAGGGCGGACCCATATAGCTCGTGGGTAAATTAGAATTGTAGGGTGTGTCATCTAGGTCAAAAGTAAAACAAAGAGTTGAGTCATGACTTATAAAATTATTTTGAAGCTCACTGATTATGCCCATGTGTTTCTATACATATATTATGATAAGTTGTTTTTCATAAGGCTCTCACTTATTTTACATGAAGTATCTGTTATTTTTGGATTGTTTTGCACACCAGTACTTTCGAGTAATGACCCCCTATATTTCAGGTTCTGAGGCACTGATACAAGTGCGATCACGTAGATGAACTTATGAGGATATGTATTTCATTCGTCCATGTGTGTGTGCAAAAGAAGTGGAATTAAGGGCTTAAAACATATCAAAAAAACCACTAATTCACACTAGAGGGGAACCTAATCTCTAAGGGGCATTTTGGACTGTTTTCCTTCTATTTGTAATACACTATATAAGAAACATTTTAGGGTTACTTTACTTAGTTTTTTTGATAATGAAGATTGTCCAACGCACTTGAAAAACACAAGTTCTCTTTTCCATAGAGACTTGGCTGAAACTAGGAAACAACTTAGGTGTGGAATCACTTTTGTTGTTTGTTTGCTTGGATTGTTGGGTGCTAGACGGATTGAGGTCTTCTCTTGTGTCCACCTTATAGTGTAGGTATTTTTGATATCTTTATCAAGGGTCTTTGTGCTTGAATACACTTAGGTTCTTGGTCTTTGTAGTAGTGTATGTCACACTCTCTATCATTTCCTTTGTTGTAATCTTGTAGCCATGTGGTGTATTATTTCTCTTGTAACCCATGTGTTGTTCTTCATCTTGATGTTGTTAACATAGTTTGTTGTGGGCTGTTTTTAGGTGTTAAACACCACAATACATTGTGTTTTTGTTGAATCTAAGAGAGGTCATCAAAAGGGTCCACGGTTCTTTCAACTTGTGGATTGATTTTGGTGTTGTTTGTTTGTTCCTTGTAGATCTTGTATCATTTGGTATCAAAGAAATGTTTGATTTTGTTCCAACAGAATCAATCTTGGGATTTTTATCTTGAAAATAAAAAAAAAGTGAAAAAGAAGAAAAAAAAGAAAGAAAAAAATTACTATTCACGTTATTTGGATTTTTCAAAAAAACTTGATTTTTGTGTGTTTCTAGTGTTAGATCCTTGTCCCCTAACACTATTAGAGTCTAGAAATTGAAAATCCAAACAAAAAAGAAGTGTCAAAATAAAAAGTCCCCCCCCCCCAAAAAAAATACTAAACCCGTTTATGACCCTAGGTCAAATTTTGAGTTTTTGTTTTTGTGTTTTTCTTGTGTTTTTAGTGTTAGATTTGTGTTCTATAACACTATAGGTGTATAGGGTTTGAATTTGAGATAAATTGGAGGTAATTTGAGTCATCCACCATTGTTGAGCTTGAGTTTGAAGAAACTTGAAGGGTTATTTTTGGTACAACCACAATGGAACCCGAGGCTTCAAATGCTCAAACAATGGACAATAATGCCATCAATCTCATTTTGGCTTGCCTTGAAACTATGTCCCGAGATGTGGCTAGGTTGAATATGGGCCTTGAAAAATTAGATACGGATGTGGCATCAATGAGTGGGAGATTAGAACGTGTGGAAAGTCAAAGGAGTCGACCTTCCACCCCTCAAAATATTTCCCCAACCATTACTCCCAAGTTCTTACACCAAATGAACAAGTCATCGAGCCAACCACCAAATGTTCCCCAAAACCGTGAGTGTGATAGAGAAACCCTCCCTCCACTTCATCAAGTCCAACATGATGGATTTGGAACCCAAATGCCACCAAACCCGAACCCTCCAATTATCCAAAGACCTCACTTTCCAATCTAAACTCTATTGAACCAAAGGCCTTACTATCCTCCAAATCCAAATCCACTTAATCCAAATCCACCAAACCATTTTAAGGGTTATAGTAGGGAGGAACAACATCGGGGTTATGGGAGTTATGGTGATGCTTACTTGAGAGAAAAAGAGGAGAGGGGTAGGCAAGGTGATTTAGGCCGAGAGGTGGGGGATGGTACCCAAACCTGAGAGCTTGGCCTCAATTCCATCAAAGTTAGTCTTACGATCTTCAAGGGTGAGAGTGATCCCGAGGTATATCTTTCTTGCAATTCATCTTGTGATAGGATATTCCAAGTGAATGATCTAATCGAAGAGAAGAAAAGTTGTTATACAATCGCTCACTTTGAGGGGTATGCAAACACTTGGTGGGAGTATGTGAAGAGGTTTGGTGATGTGTTGATTGCCGGGCGGCCACCTCCATGGTTTAGATTAAGGTACCTTATGCGTCAAAGGTACTTACCCGAGGGCTACAAACAAGAACTTCTTGCCAAGTTGTACAAATTGAAGCAAGGAAACAAAAGTGTCATGGCATACTATGACGAGTTTCAACAATTGATGTTGAAGCTTGACCATAGAGTTGAACAAGTGAGCCATGATATTATATAATTCAAAGTCGGGTTAAATAGGGACATAGATTCTCGGATGACCCTCCACAAGTTTGACACAATCAATGGCATTTTCCAAGCGGCCTTGGAAATTGAAAGGGAGCTCTCGGCCTCCAAACCCAAGAATCACTAACGACCTTCCTCCGAGTGGAACCAACATCAAGAGCATTTATCAAATGCCAACTAAACCAAGAATAAGGTTGTACAAACCGAAACCAATGCTTCCCAAAAGTATCCTCCAAGAAATGAAGGTAAACCAAATTCTACTTCTCGTCCTAAGGGATTTCAATGTTTGAAATGTCAAGGGTGGGGGAATAAGGCTAGTGAGTAACCAAAATGGAGGAATGTAATCCTTAGGGAGGAAAAATTATATTACCTTGGTAAGGAGGTAGGATTTGAATTGAATGAGGGTGATGAAAAAGCTCAATATGGAGAGCTTGAGGCCGAGGTAGAAATTGATGAAGGTAGGGAAGATATTTGGCTGGTGAATGGAGAGTGCATTGTTCCTATGTATATGTCAAGGAGAATCATGCTTAGTGAGGTTTTGGAATAAGAATCCGAGAGTTAGGAGGGTGAAAAAGAAAACCGAGAGTTAGGATTATGGGGTTTGCCCACAAAGACCCTTTGTTTCTTACTAACCAAGATGCTAGCACTTTGCCTAGCATCCTTTCTTTTTATGTGTAGGTTAAAGGACATTTAAGTACAAGTAGAAAGCTTGATGATCTCATGTAACCCTTGGTTGAACATCCTAACCTTGGGAGGAACATTGAAAAGATGATTCAAAGAGGAGAGCTTGCGGGTGATGATTGCTTGAATTTGTGGACAAATTCCTCTCAAGATGGAGAGGATGATACAAGTGTGATCATGTAGATGAACTTATGAGGATGTGTATTGAATTCGTCCATGTGTGTATGCAAGAGAAGTGGAATTAAGGGCTTAAAACATATCAAAACAACCACTAATTCACACTAGAGGGGCACCTAATCTCTAAGAGGCATTTTGGACTTTTTGCCTTCTATTTGTAATACACTATATAAGAAACATTTTAGGGTTACTTTAATTAGTTGTTTGATATTGAAGATTGTATAACACACTTGAAAAACACAAGTTCTCTCTTCCATAGAGACTTGGCTGAAACTAGGAAACAACTTAGGTGTGGAATCACTTTTGTTGTTTGTTTGCTTGGATCGTTGGGTGCTAGACGGATTGAGGTCCTCTCTTGTGTCCACCGCATAGTTTGGGTATTTCTACTATCTTTATCAAGGATCTTTGTGCTTGAATACACTTAGGTTCTTGGTCTTTGTAGTAGTGTATGCCACATTCTCTATCATTTTCTTTGTTGTAATCTTGTAGCCGTGTGGTGTGTTGTTTATCTTGTAACCCGTGTGTTGTTTTTCATCTTGATGTTGTTAACAAAGTTTGTTGTGGACTGTTTTTAGGTCTTAAACACCACAATACATTGTGTTTTTGTTGAATCCAAGAGTGATCATCAAAAAGGTCCACAGTTCTTTCAACTTGTGGACTGATTTTGGTGTTGTTTGTGTGTTTCTTGTAGATCTTGTATCAGGCACATCTCATGGTCCTGCTCACCAGTAGATTTTCCTCAGACGTTCAGAGTTGGTGAGCCTTCCTTAATTTGGAAGACATTCTATCTAAGCGTTAGTTTCTTTCAGTTTTATGATCTGGCCGGGAGCCTTGTCCCGGCCTAGTCAGATTAGTGTTTTCATTTCATTAGAGGCTTCGTAGATGGATGTAGACTGAATTTGGTCTGTCATGGATTGTTAGCCCGACGAATTAAGTGTTACTATCGGATTTTCTGGTTTTCAGTTTATCTTCCGCGTTTGATTTTAAATATGATTTATATTGCTGATTGCATGCTAAGGGCTCTCTCGAGACTTCACAGTTCGGAATGTCCATAATGGTTAGGACCTCGGTTCGAATTGTGACATTCTTTTATCTGATTAATTAATTAAACTTTTTAATCAGAATTATTTGTGGAATGCTGACAGTAAGAGTGAGGATGTGAGAGACCAAATAAGGATCATTGTTGGTTTGTTAATTAATTAAATAATCAATTAATTATATCATTAAAATAAAAATTAAAATTAACACCTGTATACTTTAGGGTACGTGCATGGTCTTGGATTATCTTAAATGACCTCACTTTGCACACAATTTGGAAAGTTGGAGTCTGTACACATAAACACGTGTTTTTCATAACACGAAAATTTAAAATTATATGTGAACCATCGGTTTAAAAAATCTTTCTATTTAACTGAGGGTCAAAATCGTCCTTTTATTTCACAAATTTGTGTACATATCCTCCTCTAATATTATTTATAAAATTTTATTCCATATATTATTATTATTATTATTATTATTATTATTATTATTATTATTATTATTATTGCATATATATATTAAACTAAATGAGATATGATCCGTGCTTAACACGAATCCAACACTATTAAAGCTCTATTTATTTATGATCAAGTTTGTTTTAATATATAATTGCATATTGAGGAGTATAAATAGATTATTAAATCAGGAATTTATATGTAAGGGCATCAAGAGAGCTTCATACTAATAAAATTGTCTAAGCTGTACAAAACATGACAAAATATTTATTTTTTGATGTTATGTGGTTGTAAGATGACACATTATTTACCTTCATGAGTACTATTTTTATTTACCTATATATAAGGCACAACGAAGTTAAAGCGGGTTGCTCATGGTCAACATGCTTGCTTCAGCAGTCTGCTTCAACTGTTTCAATCGTGACTTTAGTAAATTATTCTTAAATAATTATTATAAGTTATTGACGGATTAAAAATTGAAAATATTTGATTATAAAATTAAAATAGACATTTATAACACGAATAATTCAGCTGCTTCAATTGTAGTTTTACTATATCACTTATAATTAATTATTATAAGTCATTTAAATATTAAAAAATTAATAATATTTAATAAAAATAAAATGATAAATCATTTTTTGATGTTTTAAATTAACTTGATGTCTTCTATGGGATCACTTAAAAGAAATTCACAAGTATTTTTTTATAATAATTTTTCTATGTCACTTCTAATTAGTAGAATAGAAGAAAAAACATTATAAATCACAGTAATTAAAATTTTAAAAAAAATTTAAAAATATAATTAGTTATCAATAGCACAAAAGTTTGAACAACTTAAAATATTATTATACAAATTTCATCAATCTAAATATAGTAATATATGCCTAACTTAGAATTTATCAAACAAACAAATGAAGGTTTTAATTAAATAATAAAATTATACATAAAGTAGAATTTTTAAGAATCAACATTGAGCCGTGCTACGCACGGCTTAATCCGACTAGTCTATTGACAAATGGTGATGCATTTAACACCGTTTGACATTCTTTTTCTTTACAATTCTTGAAAACTATTCACGCCTGTAGAATTATGAAACATCAATCAGTTATCAATATCGATATAATGTAAAGTAACCATTATATATTTCTAGGCTCTAGCTAAGTAAAAGAAAGAATGGAAAGGAAAAGAAAAAAGAAAGTGAGAGATCCCTTATCTATTCTTTTAGTTCAGTAAGTAGTCAAAACATTGTACCATACTATTATAGAATATTGTGAGGAAGTTCTACCAAGTGAATTGCAAATTTATTGAACTCCAACTTAAACTCAAACTCAGGCTTCAATTTCAACTCTAACTTCAAATAATTTTAGTTTTCATCATCAAACGTCCATTGAGTTTCATCACCAAACGCCCACTTAATAGTCTCTAGCTACACATCTCTAGTTTGATTTTCTTAGAAGAAGAAAGTAACTAAGTAATAAAAAATAATGAAAATTGTCTAATTCTAAAATTGTGTACTATGAAAATACATATAAGTACTCATATACCATAAACTGAATTATGACATGGAGCCTCCTATAATAGGTTACCTTTTTAAGACATTGTCTTTCTTAAAAGTTACAACATATGATTGTAAGTATTTATTATCTAGTAAATTTACCGCGCCTAATCTGCACCCCCTACAAATGGTATTAGAGTCTATACTGTTTAAAATTATGGAAGTAGTATATATTTGGAAGTATTTGATTAATTTATTAATTATGAATGATTTATTTGATAAAACTAAATTTAGATATTCCCCAAAATATTATTTAGATGAATAAAGTACAAAAATTACCAAAATATAAAGAATTAAAGCAAATAATATCTAAAAAACGTAAAGAATTAAAAATAAGGATAGAAAGACTACAATATAACATAATTGGCGGAGTCAGTAAAAACTCAATAAATGCACAAAAAGAAGAAATATCAAATTTAGAATCAACAATAGATAGTCTAGAATATACATACCAACATGATCTATTAATAATTAAATAAAAAATGAACAAAGAAGAATTCATAATAGATGAAAAAATATATGAAAACCATGAAGGATTAAAAATAAAAATAATATTTTCTAATCTAGGAAGAAGGTATAAGAAAATAGGTGAATATTTATATTTAATGTTAGAAAAAGAAGAATTAAAATTAAAAAATAAATTGACAGCTATTGTAAGAATAGAAAAAGAAAATGAAGAAATAGAAAGAAAAAAATTGAAAAAATATAAAAACAAACTACAGAAGAAATACAAAAAATAGAAGAAACTAAAAATAGTAGGATTGCTGAATTAGAAAGAGAACTACAAATGCTAAAAGATTTGCATGAAAAGAGATAGAAAGAAAGAGAAGAAAAAGATAAAGAACAAAAATTATTAAATGAGATAAATCAATTTAAAGAAAAATTAGAAATAAGCAATAAAGAAATAGAAACCAGGGAATTAGAAATAAATACAATAGATGTTGAAGAAACAGATAATTATGATTCGGAAGATAGTGAAACATATACAGAAATTTTAACAAATACAAAAAATTTAGAAATCAATAAAAAACAAGAAGTAATTAATGAAGAAAACTTAGAAAATAGAAACACAGAAATAAATACTCTTGATAAAAAAGAAGATGAAAATATAATACCTAGAACATCAGAAATAAGAAAACCTACATATTATAAGAATAAATTTAAAAGATATAGTCTAAAAGATGATTATGACAAATGGACACGAAAACAAATAGTTAATAAAAATTATAACTTCTAGACTTAGATTGTATAATAGATACAGAAAAAATAATACAATTATGGATAGGATATATGACAAAACAATTATTAGATAATAATATAAACGTAACAGATTCACCAGAATATATAGAAAGAACACTAATAGGAACAGTGAAATTATGGTTTTCAAATTTAACTGAAAATAGCAAGAAGGTATTAAGAACTAATAAACCTACAGAAGGAACATCATCAACAACTACAACTAAATTAACACCTATAGAATTATTAAAAAAAATATGAAATAGCTATAAAAGACGAATTTAGCAGCATGACAACAATAGAAGAAGAACAAAATGAGGAGAAAGATACAAATAGGAATTTAAAGTTAAAATTAGCAATATGTAATATGTGTTACATAAATGAGTATACTTGCGCATTTAAAGAATATTATTATAAAGGAACATATAATACAGAAGAAAGTAAAGAAATAAGAAAATTATATTTTAATAAATTACCTGAATCATTTAGTTCAAAAATAATAAAAAGTTGGGATGAAGCAAAAATAGTAGATACTTTAGGAGCAAGAATAAAATTTTTACAACAATTGTATAGAAACCTATGTGAAAAATATAGAGAAAAAATAAAAAGGGAAAAAACATTAATAAGAAATTTAGCATGTTGCAAAGATAAAATAACACCTCAATTTGGATGCGAAGAAAGATATTATAAGAAAAGAAAAAGACATAAGAAATATAAGAAATACAAAAAATCAAAATATAAATATAAGAAACCAAGAAAAAGATATTATGTAAAAAATTATAAGCATAAAAGACCATATAGGAAAAAGAAATCTATAAAAGAACGTACTTGTTATAATTGCGAAAAATTAGGATATTTAGCTAGAGATTGTAAATTCTCTAAAAACCCAAAAAATAAACAAATATCAGAAATAAAAATAGAAAATACAGAATATATGCAGATAGATTATATAGATTACGAATTAGAAAGTGAAGACAGTATATATGAAATTTCAGAGGATGAAACAGATAATGAAATAGATATTGAATTAGATGAATTAAATGACTGAAGAAGATATAAAAATAATAACAAAGGAAGAATATTTAAGTGGAGAAGGAACAGATCAAAAAATAATATTTGATAGTCACATATTTGATGAAATAAAAGGAAAAGAATTAGATTTAAATGTAGAAAAAATATTTAAAATACCAACAATAAAAGACATATTTAGTAAAAGAAAAGAAGAATATTACATAGTAAGCCAAAAGGAACATGTAATAGACTGTAGATATGCAAAAGATAAAGCTAGTATACCACTAGTAACAAAAAGATAATTAATAAAGAAATAAACGATATAAAAATTAGAGACCCAATAAAATACGTACACCTAGAAGGTACAGAGATATTAATAAAAGCATGTTTTAGAGAAGGAATAGATACACCAATAGAATTATACCTAGCAGATGATAGAATTATAAAACCTATAGAAAAAAGTATAATAACTGTCATAAAAGGAAATTTAATATACCAAAACTTTGAATTTATAATAAGTGCAAATTATTCAGTAGCAATAACAGATAAAAATATAGATAAATCATTAGTATTATATTGAAAAATATCAGGAATAGAACTAACTTCAGGAAGTAAATATTTACAGCAAGATGTAAAAATCTATATGTATTAACAACAAAATATAAAATAACGGGAAAAAATAAAATTAACAAAATACAAATAGAAATTCCTTTCAAACAATTTGTAAAAACAATTGATAATAATGATTATAGTTACAGAGACATAGATATAGAAGAAAATTTAGAAATAATAAATGATAGAATAAGCACAACAAAAAGAATAGCCTATGAAAAATCAGAGTCATCAAGTTCATCAAAAAGAATAAGTTATGAAACAAGTTCAACAACTAATTTAAACCAATATTACATAACAAGAACAATAAATGAAAAAAAATATTTAATACTCTTAAATACAGGACAAGAAGAAAATTATATAGCAAGATATCTAATAAAAAATGAGGAAATAAAATCTGATAATAATATATGCCCAGATCTACCAAGAAGCTTAATAAACACTAAAAATATAGTAGAAAAAGAAATAACAATAGGAGTTAGAAAAATAAAAATAGATATTGAAATAAAGGAAGAAATACAAAAAGCAGACATAATATTAGGAATAAAATGGCTAGAACAAGTAAAACCATATAATATCGAGCATACACAATTAACTATAACATATAATAGAGAGAAATTATTCTTAAGAAGAGCTTTAATGTGATATGAAAATATATGTATTAATTAAGATAGTAGTAGAAGGGTATTACAGTAGATATTATACGCTTATGATAGATACAGGAGCAGAAGCTAATTTATGTAGATATAATTGTTTACCAAAAAGTAAATGGGATAAATTAAAGACACCAATAATAGTTAAAAGATTTAATAACGAAGGAAGCTTAATTACCTATAAAGTTAAGAATGTAAAAACACAAGTATGGGATAAAATATTAGCAATAGAAGAAATCTATAATTATGAGCTAACATCAAAAGATATACTTTTAGGAATGTTGTTTTTAGATAAATTATACCAACATATAATAATTAGAACGGATTGGTGGTTTACAACACCATGTAAACATAAAGTAAGAGCAAAAAGAGTTACTAATAAAATAAGAAAGAAAGCTGATTGGATAGAAGGAAGTGAAAAAATTACACAAAAATTAGAAAATATAAAAAATACTGAAGATATAATAGAATTGGTCGTATTTTCAATAAATAAAAAGGAAATAACTATATTTTCAATAAGTAAGATAGAAATAATTAAGAAAAAATTAGAACAATTATATAGTGAAGATCCATTAAAAGTATGGGAAAAACATAAAGCCACTATAAAAATTGAATTAATAGATAAAAATAGCATAATAACTCAAAAACCATTAACATATAATTTTGACGGTTTAAAAGAATTTAAAATGCACGTAGAAGAATTATTAGAAAAACAATACATACAAAAAAGTAATAGTAAACATAATAGCCTAGCATTTATAGTAAATAAACATAGTGAACAAAAAAGAGGAAAAAGTAGAATGGTTATTGATTATAGAAATTTAAATGCAAAAACTATGACATATAATTACCCAATACCAAATAAGATATTAAAAATAAGACAAATACAAGGATATAATTACTTTAGTAAATTTGATTGTAAATCAGGATTTTACCATTTAAAGTTAGAGGAAGAATCTAAGGAATTAACCGTATTTACGGTACCACAAGGATTTTATGAATGGAATGTACTACCATTTGGATATAAAAATGCACCAGGTAAATATCAACATTTTATGGATAGTTATTTTAAACAATTGTCTAATTGTATAGTATATATAGATGATATGCTATTATATACAAAGACCAAAGAACATTTAAAATTATTAGAACAATTTACGGATATAATAGAAAAATCGAGAATACAAATAGATAAAATCAGATAGAATTTTTAAGAATACAAATATATAAAAGTGGAGTAAAAATGCAACAACATATAGTACAAAAAATAATAAATTCAAAAGAAAAATTAGATACAACAAAGAAATTACAATCATTTTTAGGATTAGTAAACCAAGTAAGAGAATATATACCAAAATTAGCAGAAAATCTAAAGCCCTTACAGAAAAAATTAAAAAAGGATATAGAATATAATTATAACAAAGAAGATAAAAAAACAAGTTCAGAAAATAAAAATACTTTGTAAAGAATTACCAAAATTACAATTTCCAGATGAAAATAAAAAATTTATATATATATATATAGTAGAAGCAGATGCTAGTGAATGTAGTTATGGAGGAGCACTTAAAAATAGATATGAAGAAGAAAAATTAGAACACCATTGTAGATACTACTCAGGTACGTTTAATGAACAGAAATAAAATGGGAAATAAATAGAAAAGAATTATGCTCATTATATAAATGTTTATTAGCATTTGAGCCATATATTGTATATAACAAGTTTATTGTACGAACAGATAATACACAGGTACGTTGGCGGCTAACAAAGAAAATACAAAATTCAGTTACAACAAAAGAGATGCGGAGACTAGTCTTGAATATATTAAATTTCACATTTATAATTGAAGTAATTAGTACTAACAAAAATGTTATTGCAGATTACATATCAAGACAAAACTACACAGACTGATATAATAGAAGAAGATACTCTAGAAAAGATATTCAACACCCTAACAACGCTTTTAATGAAAGTGGACAGTATGAGTAATGAAATAGAAAAGCTAAAGACTAATGAAGTTAAACTGAAGTCTATAACTACAAATCAGCTAACTCAGCAGTGTGCAGAGCTATGTCGATCGGAAGACATTAAAATTTCAGAGCTAGAAGGAGACGTTGGGACACTCCATAAAACCCATAACGTTTATCAATCTACTTTTGCAGGTACAAGCAAAGGAGTTAGGAAAAAGACAAATATGAACCTAAACAGACTATTTGATAAACCATTTATTCGAAATACACCAAAAGATCCTATGTTCATACTCCCACAAATTACCACATACCGAGATAGTTTAAACCAAGACAAAAAGACCTACAACTATACAGCTCGAACATACATAGACAAAAATATTTACAAAATACAAACCTTCTTAAATACCAACCCCAGAGTTATAAACATCCAAGAACCACATACGAATTATATAACCCAGAAGCTAACCGAATACAATAAGCTAATTTCTTTACCCAAAACCAAACCAAGTCTAGTTAAACCTGTTATGAATATGGACTACTTAGTACCATATATACCCAAGATGGAAATGAAATATCCAATATACTAGAAATATATGATTCATTTAACATTTTTAAAAGAATAACCAAAGGTAACCTATTTTTTATAAAATTTTACACGGCACCAGCAGAGATATCGTATGATGAAGTTAAATCACCTATACAAGTTGTAAAAATAGGAATGACCCGAGATATGATTATACCAGAAGATATTATTCCACAACCAGAAATACCTAGAATTGAGATACCAAATTTGTATGCAAATAAGAGAATTATCAAACTATCCACAATTCTTCAAGAGTTAGCAAACACTTATCGCAACAGAAATCCCATAGGGAGTTATTATTCAAGAGGTAATGTAATAGTATACTCAAATTCAAAGGAAATACGAGAAGCAGATATGGAAGACGTTAGGCAATGGATCTTGACTTTACTCAATCCAGAGAAAAAACCTATCGCCAGAGTCATTAGAGAAAAATTTATTTCGGAAGAATTATTAACCAGATATTGCAAGTTAATTGGACATAAATATCCAGACCATCAATGTTCAAAATGTAATGGAGAAGATAATATTGTCCCGAAAGTTCAACTGGAATATAAGAAGATAAAAGCGACAATTGGAAGATGCAAGATATGAAGCAATAATGGAGATACAGAGCAATAAAAAGAAGATAACTACGGATAAAGAAAGAAGACAAAGAAAGTAATTCAAGGAGAAAAAGAAATATGGAAGATTTAAAATAGCTAGATAGCTTTACGTAAATATCATGTAACTAGCCTTAGGCTTTTTGACTTTTCTTAGCCTTTTATGGCAAGTAGTGCCATTATTAGATTTTTGGCAAGTAGTGCCATTATTAGATTAGACATTAGCTTTAGGACTCTTTGCAGAAACTTTTTTTTCTTAATTTTGTAAAATAGCTGACAGATGTAAAGAAAAACAGTGTACGCATTTTCATTTCTAAGAATATAAATAAACGAGCACTTGCTTAGATGAAGGCAAACCTTCATACATTGAAGCAAAAAATCTCTTGTCCACAACAAAAATTTTGCTTATTTATTAAAAAATAGGTATATTTTAATGAAAAAATCTATAGAGGAACAAAACTTAGAATTATCAAAATTACCAGAACAGGTATATTCATTTACTATTATGAATAGCTAAATTTATAAATTCCTAACAATCATAATATGATAAAATAAGTTCATCTTAGTTGCTTTATAGTAGAATTATTCAAAAAATAGCATGTTAAGAAGTTTATTAGCAAAGTGGAAAAGGAGAAAAATTCCTAAGAACTATGCCATCCTAAAGGTGAAATCGGTGAGGCAAGAAAGCCGTGATAGGGGAGTAACCAAAGTAGAAGCGCTGTTTAAGGGAAAAGTATTTAGATTACCATGCTAATAGTGACCGAAGAATATTTTATTTACGAATAATCTAGTATATAGTAATCTAAAGTGATCATATTTTGTTATGTGCATGATTGAAGGGAATATTTTGAAAATAGCAATTTTATGAAAAATGGATAATTATTTATCTGATGAAATGGTAGATAAATTTAAAATACTCGTTTTATATGTACTTAAGGATATAGAAATAGTGGATATAAGAAAAATCATATTGAAAAAAATATTTGATAGATATTTTATGACTAGAATTAATTATATACCAAACCTACCGAACTACTCTTATAAATACTTACATGCCAAATCCACACACTAACTATGATAAATTATGTATATTTAGAATTTTGAAAAAAAGATATGAGAAATATACAATTAGTAGAAAAACAAATAAAAACAAATTTAGACAAATACATGGAAACAAAAGATGTAAAATATATAGAATTCCTTAATGAAAATATGCAAGAATTACTTAGACTAAAACAAACAACTGAAAAATATTATGAAAAAGCATTTAATCAAGCCTAAATGAAAAATGATATTAAAATACTTGTTTTACATATACTTAGAGATATAGAAATCATAGACATAAAGAAAATAATATGGGAAAAATTACAAGATTATGAAGAGGAAGAATTATTAAACAGTATAGAAAACTTACGCATATATTATGAACATCAATATTATTTAGATTCAGATGGATATTATACAGACTAAAAATGTCAGGATATATTAAGAAAATTAGAGCAAATCAAGAAGACCTACTTAAAGAAATTAATTGTAGAAAACAAATTAGGAAAATAATGGAAAATCTAATAGAAAAATTAAAATGGATAAACCAAACCTTAAAAAATCTAGAAAAAAGCAAAGATAAAAGTTTAGATAGTTTAAGAAATTCATTAAAAAGAGAACAAGAAGAAATAGTTAGTAGCATAAATAACCTCAAACAAGATATTAAATACAGTACAAATAGAATAGATTATTATACATTTACTTTAGAATAAAATGATAAACTATAAATATCTAAAATATTGAAAACAAGAAATAGAAGAAATATGATTAACAGAAAACCTTATAAAAACAAATTTAATTGAATACTTTAAAACAAAATATATAGAATATTTAGAATATCTTAAAAATAATATAGAAGATTTACAAAAACTAAGAGAAAACACTAAAGAATATTATAGCAAAACATTTAATCAACTACCATTTAATCACCCCCAAAATATGAATATCAGTAAAATTGAATATATTAATAAAATATATGAAAATAAAAAATACAAGAACGAAGAAAAAAAGTTAATGAATATTACTACAAAGAATTTAACAATTACATAAATTAATGGATACATCTTACGAAAAGAATAAATCATTAAAAGAAATCGAAACCCAACTATATAGTTTATACCTAGAATACAGAAGGTTACACAATACTAACGAGGATCCTAAAACACTAGATAATTTAATTACGATAATATCTAATCTAGAATATGAATTAATAAAACATCTTAAGTCAAGAAGATAAAAATGAAAATTATTCTAATCAATAATATTCACAAAATACATTGTATAAAAATAAATACATAAGTATTTATTATCTAGTAAACTTACCGCACCTAATCCGCACCCCCTACAAATGGTATCAAAGCCTATGCTGTTTAAAGTTACGGAAGTTGTATATATTTGGAAGTATTTGATTAATTTATCAAACAAAGAAAGCTCATTTGTTGGAGAGAAAAGTTTACTCGATCAACGATTAAATAGTATAGTAGTAATGAATATGCCAAAGAAGTCAAAAAGAGCCATTTGGGTAAATGTGTGGAGGTGCATTCTAAAGTTCATCTTTTGTAAGAAAGGTTAAGAAAAACAGTATGATATATTCTAGCCACTAGCGAGTTTGAATGAGCAAAGCTACACCATTAGTTGGATATCTTGACTCTTGAGAAAACAATGATACTAAAGATAATTGTCAATATAGCAGCAATTACAAACAGCTCGTTTTAACTATTTCAAATCTTGGAGGACATGAATTATTTGCGGTACTTGATGTTGAACCTGATTTATAATAGTTATTGATGAGTAATTGTACATGGCAGACGTATAAAGTTAAATATGATACATTTTTCGCGGGTTACCTTTTTCAAAAACATGAAAAGGATGAAAGTCAACCACAATTGATGTGGCAAAAGGTGGACCCTTCATAACTACGAAGCCAGAAGAAATGATAAAGGGAGAATCAACATGAACACGACAAAAATCAGTGAGTTAGTGCAAGGCATCACATTAGTGACAGTATTATTTTGTGAAATAAGACAGAAATGTATGTCACAACGATATTTTTCTTTATAATTAATGAAGTTACTCTTCTTCTTAAAAACGTCTTAAGACACTATTAATTGTCTATTCATGGTTCGTATTTACATTTTTGGGCTAAGTAGAATCCATAATTTGGAGAAAAAAATGCAAAACAGAGCACAATCAGAATATAATAGGCTAAAATTACTTATATAATTTGTATGTTAGACAAAAAGAGCACTTTAATTGAAATTTTATATTCACACTAACCATCAGCGAAAACCTTTTCAAAAGTCGAACCATAGCACACATTTGTGACGGTGATGCCGAACTTGAGTCAGCACAAACATCCAATATATTTATCGGCACAACAAATGCAGAAACAAATGGTATAAAAGGAAAACTGGCAAGGGGTCATACTAACCTCATTGTTTCAAAGAATGGTGTACATGAATTCATCGGGATAGTTGATGTTAAGCCTAAGTCATAACACATGTTGATGAATAGATATGCATAGCGGCAAGTGGATGCATAAATAAACTTAAAATGTTACATATTTGTCGCTAACCTTTTTCAAATATATGGGAAGGATGAATAACATTTTTTCCTTTCTGAACGACAGTTGATGATGAAAAAGTTTGGCCTTCAGTAACTACTGATGAAGGAAGAATCACCAAAAATATCACAAAACACAATTTGAAAATGCAAGCATCATACAAATAATAACATCATTTTGTAAATAACATGGAAATGCATGTGGCAACAACGTTTGCTTTATAGATAACATAAGTACATCCTTGTTTTTGAAACAACTGTTAACGAATTATTTTTTAATGGGTCGTATTTAATTTTTTTGGCGACCAGAGTTCATAATTTGGGAGAAATTTTGACAGAACTAATCAGAGTATAATTGGATAATATTAGTCATAATGCTTGTATTCTTTAGCTGAGCCTTTTGAATTAGACGGAAGGAGCAATTTAACTAAATTTAAAGTTCATACTAACGGGCAGTCGAAACCTTTTCAAGAGTTTGAATATACGCCGCAGGCGAAGTGTCTGATGTGGAACCTGACACAATGCAACTGTCAAGCTATGGACAGAGCAGATGGAGAAGCAAATGACCAATACGCATTGACGAGTTACCTCTTCACAAATCTACAAAGGACGAACCACATTTTTTCTCTTTTAAAGTACATATGGCGCCATAAGAATGTCGCAGACAGACACAACTATGAGAAAAGTATTATACGCAAATAACAGAGCATATTTATAAAGAAAAGAGAAAATAATCAGTTTGATGTCGTAACCTATATTTGAAAGAGAAGAAGAGCATCCAACATCAGAGTTATCCTGAGTAACATATATTGGTTCGGCAGGATTTAAAGAGCCTATATTTTCAAGAATACGCTTAGTTATTGTGCATGTTCTTTGAGCCACCGCTGCAATAGACAGGCATTTTTTTTTAGCAGCGGGTATATCGTGATAAACTTGGCGTTGCTTGGCATTCTTTACATAAACTTTTGTTGTGTCGCGAAGATGCTTTCTTGGTTGTTGAGGGTCCATGAATAGAGAAACCTGACGTGAAGAAGTGACAATGTTCGTGGAAGAACAAAAAACAGCAATAAGTCTCACTCTCAGAGGTGGCCCTCGAATTCAGTTGCTTTTGGGTCTAATATGGTATCGACAACAATATCATTTTTCAGTTTGTTGGTCCCCGATCATAAGTTCTCGTTGACCAAGACCTATAGGAACTAGGCTATCTATCATTTTAAAACCTGTTTGCATAGGCTTGTGCACTGATATACGCTCGTAGGTCAATAAATTATTGGATTTGAAATCGAACTCTTTGGTTCACTTTTTTTCTTCTGGTCGAAAGAATAGGAGGATTATACCTATGAAGGTCAATGAGAAGATTATCAAAGAGCTAGAACATTGGAACTAATCCTGCTAGTTATACAAACCAAAGACTCAAAATACTCCCCAAGTCAACTATGATGCAGTTTCTCGAAAAAATTGAAGGAAAGATATTTTTTAAGTCTTGAATGAAGAATTGGTAACATTGACCAACTTAAAGGGTCAAACATAATTAGAATGCTTAATCAAGTTAATTGTGAACTTGATTAATATTCTTAAAACTTTCTAATCTTTTCAAAAATACAAATCAGCCCACACCCATCTCTTCCCCAAATCAAGCGTCTCTCTCCTTTCTCTATCTTGACTGTTTCTCTCAAGCTTCTCCCAACCAACAGTTCTGCAAATTTCTCCCTTCAATCCACAGCGACTTCAACCTCCCGGTGATAAATAGTTGGGCTTCGAGTTTCTTTTTGACTTTCAACCGTCAATCGACGTGACAATATTGCTCTCCGACGGCAACAACTTCGAGTTCTTCATCATCCCTTTTTTCCTTTCACAGGTAAAAAATTAGGGCTTTTTAGTTATTAAGAAAAAGAGCAACTTGAGTCAACTTCTCTTCTAGTATTGGTTAACAATTTCAATATTTGCTGCTTATATTTTAAATGAGGACTGAAGGTAAACTTAATTTTTGGCATTTCTTCTCTTCCCTTTTCGGAGTGAAATATAATTTTTTGTTGTTATTATAATTCTTATTGTCGAACTGTTGATTCGATTTGTTGGTGTCTATTGAGTTTTTTTTTTTTTTTAAATTTGATTTTGTTGTTTGTGTTTGTACAAACAAAACAGTAATTTTGGTGTTTTTGGTCACTTTTGATGTTCTTGGTGTTTGTGTTGTGTTGGTGTTGCTGGGTTGATTTGTTGTTGTTCTTAGTAAAAATGGTGTATTTTACATTAAATGGTGATACTATTATTGTTCTATTGCACAAAATCTTTCTACTAATTTTTTCCTGCAATAGATGAATGATCTGGTGCAACAGATGAACCATCTGGTGCAACAACTAAACCATCCGATGCAACAACTGAACCATCTGATGCAACAGATGAAAAATATGTTAGGATGAAATCTTATCAACTATTCCAACAGGACGACATGTCCAAGACTTTGATTTCTCCCAACAAATAATTCATCTGTTGCGATAGATGATGCTTCTATTGGAAGAAATCTATACAATATTGATAGTTGATCTGTTGCACAAAACAATCATCTATTTCAACAGATGAGTGATCTGTTGAAAGAAATCAAAATAGTATAGAAACTATTTTTATTGTTTACAACAAATTACTTAGCTGTTGCAACAGGTTAGTTATATGTTGCAATAGATAGCACACCTGCTGTAACATATATGTGATCTGTTGGAATTGTTATTTTATTCTGTTGTATATGTTAGATTTACTGTTATCATTTTTTTTATCGATTCTTTAATCAATTATAATCTATTTTATTTTCCTATTATTTTTAGATAATATGGCTCCCAAAAGGAAAGAAAATTAATCAAGTTCAAGTAAAGGAACAAGTGAAGTACCTAGGCTATATCTAAGTCCAAGTAAAGGAACAAGTAAAACAACTAGGCTACATCCACCACTCTATGAGCTTGCTTTAAAAGCGTTATCTCAATCAGAAGCAGAAGATAATGAACATGGGGATGAGGAATGTTTCAAAAGAGATGATTCAAATGCTAATTGACCTTCCACTGAAGAGTTAGTTAAAAACTTCAGCATTGATAGTTATCTTGTGAGAATGCAGTGCAATGGGAAAATCTTTTGACGCCTTTAGAAAAATACTTTGAGACCAAAAATTGGATGCTTATTTCAAGGACAACTGCTTTGGGGAATATCTTGATTTGCCGGAGGACAACAATGTTTATTTTCAAATGAAAATGATATATGATCTTCTCAAGCATAGGTTTATGTATGAAAATAAAGATAAGATGGATGAGGTATGGATAAATTACTGTGGCATGCCTGTTTGTTTTGGTTGGAAGGAGGTTGCCATAGTTATTGGACTAAAATGTTATCCTCCTTCTCCTTCTCAAGTAATACCTATTCTAACCCCAAAAAAGCACCCCTCACACCCAAAAAAGGCAAAGGCAAGTCAAGTGATGGTGATGACTTGGTGTCCCTTATTGGTCTAAGCTTCAAAAACAAAAATCTGATAGAAGCGTTAAAGGTAAAAGATTTTCAAAGAAGCATAAGTAATCATTGTGCTTGATTTGGTTTGTACATAATATTCTTTGGGCGAGAGATGTTAACAACAACATACCACTTGGTTTAATAAAGCTCTCCAAGGATCTTGAGGCATTTAACAGCTATCCTTAGGGTTATGAAAACTTCAAAATGACTATCAAATATTTATTGACTCCGTTAACGCTAAAGATAGTCAACTTATCCATGGTAAAGATTTCCTTTATTATGATTTATTTATTTTTTATTAAATAATATTTTTGATTTATTGGCGTTATTTTATAGGCATGGGCATTTGAAACCATTCTTTATTTGAGACAACAAGTGAACTACTAGGAAAAATTTTTATGTTCAAGAATCCTGGGTGGTTGTAGGTCAAAACTGATAAAAATGCAAAAAAAATTTATCTCTTCAACCCGTTGAAGGAAGAAATACATCTAATTCTAATTAAGTTTTTGTTTTAATTAATTATTTTTTAAAATGATTTAATCATCATTCTAATATATGTACTGATTTATTTTAGATTATGCATCCATGGCTTGTTCCAACCAATCGAGATTTGAAGATGCCATTTTTTCTTACTTTACGGTTTGTGCAAACTTTATCAAACTCTAAAATCAATTATAGAATAAAAATTTTTTTTTTGGAGCAATAGCCATCACAAGAAAAATAATAATTTTGGAGGGTGGGCTTGTTTGTTGCTGATGGTGTTAGTGGTGATGGAGCTGTTGGTGGTGGTAACGGAGCTGCTATTGGGGCTAATGATGATCGCCATATAGTTTTTGAAACAACAAACCATTATGATTATGATCATACTGATTTTACAGATTTTACCCCTCTTAGCGAATGTTCTGTATGCAAATGTCAAGACTGCAAGGCGAAATATGATGGAGCGATTAATGTTATTAATGCATTAACTTCTTCGTTAAAGGAATTAACATCAAGAGGGTGTCATTCCATCCAAGAGGATTTCATATCCATTCACTCCATTAGAGATTAAGGTGGCTAAGAGGAGAAGGAAAGAAATTTACAAGGCATCATCAAGCATTAAAAAAAGCAAAATTGCTACTCCTCTATTTTTTTCTTGTACTTTTGATCAATGTACAACGTCCACAGGAGAGCAGCATGAGCTGAAGAAGGTGAATATATATTATCTATTCCAACAAACAAATAGAATATATATCTATCTCAATAGATAACACATCTGCTGAAAATTATCAAATAGATATATGCATCTTTTGCAATAGTTGACTAACCTGTTGCATCAGACACATTATCATTTGCAACATATGTCTCATCTGTTTTAGCAAATTAAACAAGTCTTCCTACTATTTTAATTATCACCAATAGATGAATTATCCGCTGTAACAGATGGGTCATCTGTTGGGGCAGATTAAATCAAGACTTCCTACTATTTTAGTTTATCCAAATAGATGATTCATATGTTACAATAGATAGGTCATCTGTTGGAAATTATCATACAGGTCTTCCTCCTATCTTAATCTATCCCAACAGATGATCCATCTGTTGTAACTAATAGGTAATCTATTGGTATAATTTAAAATAGGAAGAAGACCTGTTTGATTTGCTAAAATAGATGAGTTATCCTTTTTCATTTTTTTTTGTATCTCTATGATTAGCATTGACAATTCTGTCTTTACAAGTAGATGTCACAGTAGAAGCTACTGCTGAACAACATAATATTACAGTTGACAATACATCAACTGCTACCAAAGATGAAGAAAAAGTGAAGTCCGTCAGTTCGGAAGAACAGAAGAATTACCCATTTGAAGGGTTCAACATCTCAGATGAGGCTCCAAAAAACTAACAAAGTTAATCAACGACTATTCATAATGGATTGGCAATGGTCTTTTAAAGCCTCATACAGCATGTACATAAATTATTTTTAAAGATATTGATTTATACAATTCTTGTTGTAAAAACATGACATTATCACAAATAAATCATGCAGAAAATAAAATGACGAACACTACAAAGTGAATGAATAGGGTTTTAGTTTTGATATGTTTGACTTTGTTGTTTCACATTCTAGAATAAAGAATTGGTTCTATTTGATGTCACAACCTCAAATTTGCTGGAATAACAAGGTTTAAATGCCATACATCTTACTATTAATACTTTATTTAATTGTATCGGGTATTAATTTTATTGTCACATAATTAGAAAAGTTTGATAATAAGTGTAGCACACCGATGTCATTTTTTACTACCTACAAAAGAAGGCCAAGTTGCAAACATAAGAACAATACAGATACACGACAGACAATTGTTTGTACAAAGTTTACATCAATAATGCCTACGATAGGTATTATCAACAACAATCAAAAGTTTTTCGAGATAAGGAATTCTTAATCAACATCATCAAAGGTTTTAGAATTCTAGGTGACTTACCTTGGCATTTGGTCAACGAAGTGTACATCCCAATCAATTGTGGTGATGAATTCCATTGGGTGTTGGCTGTCGTCATTCTAAAAGAGAAGCACATCTGAGTTTACGACTCGATGTCAGGAAGGAGACATTCTGGGTTGTCATCTAAGATACAAAAGTTGCCCAAAATATTGCTAATTACCTTGATATTAGTGCTTTATGGGCCAAAAAGTTCGTACTAATTGGTCGACGATTGAAGCATACCAGGATAAAATGGGCAATCCATTTGATGTAGAATATGTTGAAGGAATTGCACAACAACCCATTGGTAGCCAGTAAGTATCAATCAAGTATCATGATTGAGTTTCATTTCATAAATTTCATAACGCTTACATTAATTGCAAGATATTAATTATCTGATCTTTTACAAAGGTAGGAATTACGGTCTTTTTGTTGTCGCTTACGCTGAGTATTTGAGTGGTGGATTACAAGTATTAAATGATGGACTTGATGTCAGATTAATTCATAAAATATATGCTACTGTTTTATTGAAATACAAAAAAGCAAAAGCTCAGAAACCGTACACAAGCGACAATTAAGATCTACGACGACCAAAACCGAATTCCATAGCACCGAATGAAGAACAACTTGTCCATATTGAGTAGATCTTTATAAGGTGAGTCTGTCAAAGTAATAAACTCTCCTTAGAAATTATTGGCACCAAAACTTAAATTGTTAATATTTGTTGAGTAGTTCGTCTGTATCCATAACACTATTTTTACATTTAATTTATTTATTGATTTATTTCATTTATTTATTGATTTATTTCATGTAATTTTTGAAGGTTTTAATTTATTTTATTTTGTCTATTTTATCCTTATATTTGAACTTATTAATTAAAATTAAATACTAGAAATAGATGATATATCTGTTGGAAATTATCAAACAGATTTAGACATATGTTGCAACATATAGGTCATCTATTAAAAATTATCAAATAGGTCTTCCTACTATTTTGATTTGTTCCAAGGATGACCTATCTATTACAACAGATAGACTTAGATATAAACATCTGCATAATGCAATAAATGACCAGCCTATTCCAACAGATAAACTATTTGTCAGAATAGATAGACTATCTGTTACAACAGATAGACCATCTGTTACAATAGATAGACCATCTGTTGCATTATAAAAAAATTAATTTTTTTCAAAAAAAAAAATTATCATGAAATAAAAATTGTCATGATGTTTGTGTTTCTACATCTTTTTTTATACACAGGCTCCAAGAATTTAGTTAGTACCCCATAAGCCCAGATCTCTTGCATCGTTGACACAGTGTTATCACATAGAAAGGTTATTGGGTTGGATATTTCTATACCGGTTAGCAAATATTCGATGTATGCAAGTGCGTACGACCTGCATGTGACACCGGTTTCATTTTTTGGAAGATCCTTTGTCCTTGTTTCAACCTTCAAAATTCCATTTTTACTTCAACACTTTCACTGGCAAATGATTCATCAGCTAACTCTGCCTCAACAAGTTGGGGAACAATGCCAATAGTGGCTGCATCTTGGTAAGAAAATCAGCCTCATCTAAGACAGGTAAGTTCTAATCATAAACCTTCATCATTCCCTCCTCGAGTAGTATCTCAAAAGCCGGCCAAAAAATATTTTACCTCCATGTTCCTGACTCCAAGAATTCTCTTTGCTTTGGTCCAGTCCTTGCCGTGTAGATATGGCCTATTTCCTCTATTATAATTAATCATATCTTCATCCCATTCAAACCCAAAAACTAACGAATCAAATCGCAGGCCACCAGTAGTTGATGTTATCTCAATAAGCTCATCGTACCTATCCTTTTAACTTTTGTAGAAGTTTACATCCATTACCCTATTGCCAATAGCATAAGCATTCGGGTACGCTAATTGCCTTTCCCTTATGAGACAGAGAATTTCATCAACATACTGTGATATAAGAAAATAATTTTTAAATAGGTTAGTAGTTTTAGAAAAGAAAAATAAAGTGGAAAGATACAACGAATGGACCATCTGTTGCACAAGGTTCTCTGAATCTATTAACAGACTACTAATCTAATGCAACTTATGCAATAGATGGGTAATCTATTATGACAGAACACCACCAGTTGCACCAGAATACACAAATTTTACAGCAGATGACACATCTATTGTGTAGCTTCTTATTCATGGAGTAGATTAGAAGGCTAGGTTAGGACAAGTAAACTTATCATGTCAACATACCACACGTCTATATCTGTCATCTTCTTAAACTTTTGGTGGGAAAAGGTATTCATGGTGAAGGTTCTTGCGCATTGCTTGGAATTTATGGTCTTTCTTAGAATAATCTTCTATTTGGCATCAAGTTCCACGTATATGTCCACCTTCTTCAATGGTCCTTGAATTTCAACAACTTTTAGAGGAGGAGGAGTTTTAGTTTTTTTATTTCATAATTAAAAGTATATGTCTAATTGCTTTTTTCTTCTTCCTAACCTCCATTGTAGGAGTGTATGGCTCACTCACCTTATTTGATAGTATGACACCCCTCTTGAATTTCAATTTCTCAATAGCTTTATGTAATGCCCCGATTTTGCACTCCGGACGTTGCACGGTGCTCATAATCCCGAAGGACCACAAGCTAACCCATGACTAATACCTGCTGCAAACACTATAAAAATGCAAAAATTAGACTGAATCTGCCATAAGGTTCATAACTAAAATCAAATAATGATAAATAAATACTGAAAACTGAACATCTGTCTGAAATAGTCTAGCCTGAAAGACTTTAATTGTTTGAACTTAGAGTTGATAGGACAAGTCCCCAACTAACTCCAACTACTGAATATACTAAACAACTGAAATACTAAAATGATAACTCTATCCTCAAACTATGAGGACCTACCACTAATTTTATTGCTGATAGTTTGGACTGCTAAGTATGGTCAGAAGCCTGTGCGTCTGGACCTATGATATAAGACATCATAGAAAAAATAAAAGAGTATGCATTAGTACTTTGAATGTACTGGTATGCTAAGTAAGGTAGGCTGATATGCAAGGGTTCATATGCATGAACAATAACTGGCCGAGTAACATGAATATAACTGAATAAAAGTAAATGTATATCTAAAGCTGCTGTAATTAATGATTACTGGGTGACTATTTCTATCAGTTCTGATTCTATAGAACCAAACTTAGTTCTGTACTGAGCTGGGTGACTGTGTCTGATAGTCCTGATTTTGAAAATTGAACTGAGATTTTTTACTGAGTTTGAAAGTGCAACTGTAACTGTGAGAGTGTTCATCTAATTGACATACCCTGATTATGAACTGAGTTAGGGTCCAACCCTTGGCCCCAGTTGGAAGGGTGTTAGCACCTTCCCAAGGGATACTAACAATGGCTGTGAGTTAACCTTATCTAGCAGGAAGACCTTTTGTTAACCCTCACTAGTAGGAAAACTCGTATGAGTATATCAACCCTGATCTGGAAGGAAGATATCTCAACCTATGCTGGCTACGTAGTTCTGTAACACAGGGATTGCTACTAAGGGTCAAACCCTTCACTGACAGGAATGCCCACATCCCCTTGTTCTCTCAGTGCTGATTTCTTCTCTCAACTGAATGGATACTGAATTGATTTCTAGACTGTACTAGGCTTGACTAAACTATTACTAATAGTGCTGCCTAACTAAATTGGGCTGAGTTCACTGGTTTCTGTTAACTGACTGAATACACTGAGTTCGGTAACTGACTGAGTACTACTGTATGTGATATGACTGAGACTATTCTGAAACTACTGTAAACAACTAGGTTTTGGGTATGGAATACCCCCAGGACTCGATAGCGCAAATAGTAAAATATGGCACAATCTTAAAATCATGATAACTAGTCATATTGTCACAATGCATTCATTGAGGCATTTTATCAAACACTTGCATGGCATGAACTTGTACACATACTCTTATGACATGATTTCATCCTTTGACTAACATGAACACTTTATCAAACACTTGGAGAGCATAATTCATGCACATAATAATAATAACAAACAATGTAAGAATCATGATTACAATTCCAACTCACAATTTTAAGCGGGATTTAAACATAAATCCATATAACACCACACATAGGTTAATTAATTCACATGAATCTTGTCATAAAACATGGATTAGAAACCCAAATAACATCATAATCTTGAATACAATCAAATTTAATATAAAATTCATGAAAGCAATCAACTTGTGATTTTTAAAAGAGGTTCTTGAACTCCAAGGGTGGAAGGAAACCCTTGGATGAACACCTAACATACCTTGATTGTTAATTTTATAAAGATTGAGGTGAGTTATTAGGACTTGATTGTTGAACTTGGTGAAGCTAGGGCTTGTTATTGAGAGAGTTTATGAACGAAGAATGAGATTTTACCCTATACGATGATTAATTTCGTGTTAAGGCTGAATAAGGGTGTGAAAAAATAACCCATTTACCCCTCACAAACCCCGATAGAATAATGCTAGACGGGTCCCCATTGCATTGTGATCTCTGCTTGGGTCAAGATACCATCGCGATGAAAACCCTTCTCGAGTCAAGCAGCCCTCACGGTGCGACCCTAAGCTGGGTCAACTGGCTCTCGCGATGTAGGACTATAACGCCCCCTTGCTATTTTGGACATCCAAACTCACCCTTACGCTAGTCTGAAAAATTTGAAACTTGCCTGAGATGACCTACAAGTGACCTTGATCATGAATAAATTTGAAAATTGACATACTAAGGTCGGGAAGGTAAAAAATAAGACCCTCCAATTTTAAAGGCTAAAATAATTCTAAGTCTTGACACTTAGCTGGAATGTTCTAAGCCTGGGGCCTCTTTTGGCATGTGTTTAGGACGAAAATAACTAGAATTTTGTGGTGTCTTACACTTTAGTCATAGCATCTATTCTTTCAAGGAGTTTATCCTGTATGTCCATGAAGTCTTTGTATTTAAAATATGAACATGAAGGTGAAGAGGGGTGAGACAAACCACTGTAAGGGTGAGAGGGACTGGTGTTAGGGACTAGTGTAAGGGGTGATTTCAAATATATTTGTTTTTTCTTGAGCATAAGCATGCTCATCATCACGACTGGCATCAGTATCAGCTTCATCATGGCTGCCACCAATATGAACAACTCCACCAGCAACACCCCTAAAAGCAACACTCGTATCTGTTATAGTAGGTTTGTCATAAAGAGCCTCAACATTAGACTGACCTTACCAACTGCTCCTCTTATAGATGTTGCTTCAGCCAATTCTTTCTTTATTAACTCCACTGTTAGGTCTTCTATTGTATCAACAAGGCCTGGAGTAATAAAAAAAGTCATCTCTAAATCTTGATGAGTGGATATGATCCATGGAT
>NC_061120.1:10705687-10761353 GCF_002878395.1 Capsicum annuum | reverse complement strand
GACCACCAAAACCACCACCAAGACCACCACCAATGCCACCAATACCACCACTACCACCAAGACCACCAACACCATCACCAACACCAATGCCAACATTATCACCAACACCACCACCAAAATCACCAATACCACCACCACCAAGGCTACCACCACCACACCACCACTACCACCACCGACACTACCACCAATACCAACACCACTACCAATACCACCATCAATGCAACTAATACTAATACGAAGATCATCAACACCACCGCCAAGATCACCACCAACACCAACACCAACACCAACATCAATGCCACTACCACCACCACCACCAAGACCACCAACACTATTTAATAATACCACGATAATCAACGAAATACTACAATAAAAACTAGGATTTTCTCGGGTTCTTCCTACACTTTTAGCATCAAAACTAAAAATTGTTAACCCATTCTCAAAGATAATACAACTAAATGACTTCTTTTTTATCATTAACTAAAAAGCTCTATTTTTTAGAAAAAAAAACAAATGTAGAGCTCTTCTCAAACTCTATTACCTGCGAAGACAGAGAAAATGATGGATACAACAAGAATAAAGTCAAAAATAAGAATTATATGATCGAAAATAGGAAAAAAATTGATTTGTTGTGAAGGGTTTAGCAATATGTTGAGTAGTTGTTGTTTGTATTGTTGAGAGAGAAAAAAAAGAGTGAGAACTCGAGATTTGAAATGATGAAATGTTTTTCCCGCAAATTGATAATTTGTATGGGTTGATTTGTATTTTGGAAAAGAATGACAAGTTTTTAAAATGTTAATTTGGTATGAATTGATCTCAATTAATTTTGTAAAAAGAGATGAACTTTAACTATTTCATTATAATAAATTGTATTAAGTTCAATTGAAATATTAATGAATTTAATAATATATCAAATAATAATTTAATATGAATTATTTCAACTCAAATTAATTAGTTGACGACTCAGGTCAGGATGAACGCAACTCCAACATCATGCAATTGCAACTACTCAATTGAAATTATAGTTGACCCTATCAACCCATCCCTAACTCTAGATAAATCAATTTAGATATTTTAAATAATGGCTTGATATGAATCATTTCAACTCAAATTAATCATTCGATGACTTAGGTTAGGACAAACGAAACTACAATATCATACGATTGCAATGACTCAATTGAAATTGTAGTTGATTCTATCAACGCATCCCTAATTCTAGCTAAATTAATTTAGATATTTCAAACAATGACTTGATATGAATAAATAGAGGACTAACCATTGCAATAGATGACACATCTATTGAAAATTATCAAACAATCATAGACATCTATTAGAATAGATGTTTAACTGATTGCGATAGATGACGTATCTATTTGTCATTATCTAACAAATAATTTCATATATTGCAATAGATGACTTATCTAATGAAAATTATCAAACAGATAATGAAATCTGTTGCAACAGATGAATTATCTATTAGAAATTAACAAATAGATATTGTCATCTATTACGACAGATGAGTGATCTTTTGAAAATTTTCAAACAAATGTAGACATTTGTTGCAACATATGACTTATCTATTTTAAGATATTTTTTTATTTGTAAAGAAATTTTCTATTCAAAATAAATAAAAAAATGGTAAGGTGGTAAAAAGTTTTGTTGGATAACTCAAAAATCACCTCCTTGAGTTGTATTATCTTGTCTTTTTAATGTCACCATCACCGTCTCCTCAAAGAGTTTCACCACCATAAATTATTAATAAATATTTAAACTTATATGATCTCCTTCAACCACATATTAAATAATTCATCTCTCTTCTTTCTCTTTCTCTCTTCTTTAGGGTAATACCAAACATTTTTTTTCTCTTTTTTCTTTCCTCTTTCGACTGAGGATTATTTTGGATCTCAACCAATCTATATCTTTTCTCAACTGTAATTATTTTTTTGATCTCTTTTCTTTTGACATCTAGGTATGGTTCACTGTTAGATCTGCGCTCTCTATTATTATTCTTGGCATTTTATCTTCTTGTTTGCCCGTTTCATCGAGTGGTGGTAAGATAGTCAGTCAGGAACAAAACTTAAACCAATAACTCTTTAAGTAAAAATAAGGGGCCAAGCTAAGGTGGAAATTTCTAAAGTTAAACTTGCATTCCAAGCCTTGTGCTTATGGTTCTAGTCAGGTCAAAGGCAGTGGATACATAAAGGCATGGGATTTTTATCCCAACTTCAGAACTTTTAGTTTCTACTGCCATTGACCAGATCAGAACCACAAACATAAGGCATGGGATACAAGTTAGACTTCAGAAATGGATCCCTTGGCCTCCCTTATATTTACTTCAGGAGTTGTTGGTTTAAGTTTCGTTCCTGAATGACCATCTTACCACCCCTCGATTCTTTCTTAGAGTTTTGATCCTGTGCTTTGTGGGTTTTCATTCAGGCCATGATAGCTAGTCATAGTCCCTAGAAAAGTGTCCAGCTTCAGTCCACTTTACCAATTTTCTTTTCAATAATGACTGACTGATTTTATTTTCTGGATACACTTTCACTTTTGCAGTTCATTTAGTTTTTCCATCTTTCAAGTCAATTTCATTAACTAGATTGGCTAGATGTTCCTTACTTGCTGCCCTGTGTTCCCTTTTAAACAAGGCCTGAGATGATAGATGGTCTTCTCCACCTCCCCGTTCCTGCACAGTCCCATGCATCTTCTACTATATGATAGTCTCCCCGAGCAAGTCATCCATATAAATTTGGACCAAGGGAATTTCTATTGGTTTTCCATTATTGTTTGCGGTATTGGGAGGCTTCAAAGGCCTTCTCTAAGACTATTGTACCATTAAAATCGGTCTAATCACTATTGAATCTCTACACTATAATCAAATATTGATCTTTTCTCAGAACTTTATGCATAAACATGAGCAAAAACCGTCATTAAATTTTAATAGGGTATCGACACCACCTTCTTGGAACCCTTCGGCCTTATCAGTTCACACCTATTAAACTTAAGTATAAAATTCATGATCATTTTGGAAGGATTAATGCCTAATTGACAAAAAAATTGCATTCACAAAATCACTGTACTTTATGTGTGTTGTCACGATAACCTGATCAGTAATACATAACTCTCATGCATAAAAGTAGATCCATCCATCTGAACGTACCTTATTCTTTCTACCCCATCCATGTCAAACAGTGTTTAATCTCCAGTTCCTATCGTGAAGTAGTGTACAAAACTACGGAGGCTCAACGGGTAACCATCTTGAACGTCAAAGGACTACATGCCCGTTAATAAAAAACGAACGTCAAAGGACTACATGCCCGTTAAGAAAAACCAAGTGTCACATATGTAATGTACCCTGCTTGTTGTAATAGAAAACTTGTGTTGTTATTTGATATGGACTTTAATAATTTTAACTCATTGTTGGGGATATAAATGTTATTATTTATTGTATAAAATATGTTCTTAATAACTTGTTCATCAATAAAAAGAGGTAACCAAACAGGAACTAAATACGACACACCACAAAAAATATACTCAGCAGATTACCCATATGTTTCAACAGATGGACATTAACTGGAAGAACATATTATAGTTCATTAGACTGCATTGCTTTCAACCAACAAATGATCAATATGTTGCAACAGATGGGTCATCTGCTGGAAAAACTCAAAACCCTCTTCTTGCAACAAATGTGTTCTTCGAATAGATGACAAATATGTTTCAACAGATGGTCCATCTGTTGAAAAAACTGACTAAAACGGTTATTAATAATAAAAAAAAGGTTATTTAAAGGGTGAAAAGTCATGACTTTTCAATTCTAATAAAGAAAAATGGTTCATAAGTAAATAATAACAAAATAAATAATAAACACAATTTAAAATCAGAAAAAATGGTTATTTAATTTTAATTAACTGATGTAAATATTAAATAGGCAAAAAGTAGTGACTCTTCTCCTTTTTTGTTTTTAATTTTTTTTAATTTAAATAATCTAAAAGTCAATAGTTTGAATTAACTAAGGTATATGAAGATTATTACAAAATATGGTCCCCCAATAGATGGTCCATCTGTCATAACAAATATCCCATCTGTTGTAAAGATGGATCATCTGTTGCATAGGTGGACCATTTGTTGCAACAGATGGTAAATTTATTGCCACAGATAGGTTATCTGATGCAACAAATGGACTATTTATTGCCGCAACTCAATAAAAATAGATATTATTAGAAGAAATGGTTATTGAAAAGGTAAGAAATCTTTGATTATTTAATTAAGAAAAATAATTATTTAATTTTAAGAACTAATTAATATTAAGAAGCTGAAGAGTCATGACTTATCACAATAATCAAAAGTCACCAGCTTGATTTAATTAAGTCATGACTTTTCACAGTAATCAAAGAGTCACCATTTTGAATGTAATTAATAAAATGGAGGTGAACAGTCGTGCCTTTTTGCCTAACACATTCAAATCCAATCATTTATAAAAAGGTCCCTCTTTACTCGTTAATTCTACTACACTTTATTTATTTCTTGCATCTTGTCTCTCATATTACATCTTCAACCACTTCTCTTCAAAGAACAAGTTCCTTTCCCTGACTCAGTTAAGTTTTTTTTTTGTGTGTAAATATACTAGTTGGTAGTATACGTCATAATACATTTGGAATATTTTCTTTACTTTTGTGTTTATGTTTTTTTCAATTCATGTGTATTCTAGATATGGCTGATCCCGGTTGGGACATTACTATTTTGCACGATACTATGCGGGAACTTCAGAAGCAGGTTAATGACCTGCAGTGGGAGTTAGGTTCCATGAGAGCAAGGATGCTCCGAGAGATTCGGAGGCTGAGGAGGGCCCTGTTACTGCTGATTGACGATTGGCTGGCTGACAATAATAATAATAACAATAACAATAATGATGATAATAATTAGGTTATATTTTTTATTTTAGCGTATGTATTTTTAAAATTTATATCCAATCTACCGACCTAATGTATTTTGTTTTTGCTTAATGAAAAAAATTATGTTTGGTCGTCTTTGACTTTTTAATTCTTATTTAATTTTCATTCTATATATTTCTTCTTCTCAATATGTCGATGGTTAGAGGTAGGGATTGAGTGTTTGGCACAATTTTGAATTCAGTAGCAATTGCAAGAGTTTTGAGTTCTTTCAACGTATGGACTATCTGTTGAAAAAGATTGGTCATTTGTTGGAATAACACAAGCCAATGGGAAGAAATGTATTGTGTTGTTTCAACAGTTTACCCATCTATTGCAATAGATTGGTCATCGGTTGGAGAAACATATTCCAGTTTGATAAACTGTATTGTGTTCTTCCAACAAATGTCCATCTGTTGCAAGAGATGGGTAGTCTGCTGAAAATAATTTTGTAGTCTGTTGTATTTAGTTCCTGTTACCTCTTTTTATTGATGCACAAGTTAATAAAAAAGATATTTTATATAATAAATAATAATATTTACGTTCACAATAATGAGTTAAAAATATCAAAGTTCATAACAAAACACAACACAAGTTTTACTATTACAACGATCAGCTGGATTACGATCCAGGCATGTAGTTGTTTTGTGGCCAACGTTCTTACATATGGAGAACTTGTTTTTTCTTGATGGAAATGATTCTCCAACTCTACGCCTCCTCTTATATCGCCTTATTCCCGGTATGATAGTATTTGGGTCAATATATGGAGGAGGTATTAATCTCCCCAAAAGCTCTACAGGAACAACCCAAGATTCTTCGGGAGGAATTGGATTAATGTTCTCATTATATGACAGTATATATCTTTCCACCGAATAATATGGAGATGGGCACTTATAAATTTTAGTTCCATATTGTGCACTATATTTGGCTAGAAGCGTTGCCATAGCATGTGGACAGGGTATTTTATCCAAGTCAAAAACTCTGCATGTACAAGATCTTGTTTGAAGATTGATCGTGGCAACATCACCATGACAGTCGATACTGAACTTATAATCTGCTATTTTATGAGGAAATAACCTATTCTCCAAACTGATGTTCGTTGATATTTTTTTTCGCTTCTAGAACAAATCTGGTTCCTACATTCACGAACTGTATATGCCTTTCATGAAATAATTTGCCACACTTCTTGTTTATTTCATCAAATAGAGCCACGATGGAAAATTCTCTTTCAATGCTAAATAATGAATTCACTGATTCAACTATGTTTGATGTCATAATATTATACCTATACAAAAGAATCACTTAGTACGACATCATATTAAATTTTTAACTCAAACAAGACATTAAATTCATAAGAATGTACCTATTTTCCGTACAAAATGCCCAACTCCATCTCTTAAAATCGACATGTATAAGATGTTCTACTGCCTTTGGATGCATATCCATTATTTGATTGAAATGGTCAAAAAAACTCATCTCTATTATATGCTTTAGCTGCTCTATAAAAAAGGGTCACGACCCTTTCGTTGTGAAAGTTGTTTCAAATATTATCTCCAAGATGCCTCATGCAACAACCAAAGTGAGCTGAAGTGTAGAAAATTGAACCCATCTCTGGGATACTTGGATGCCTATCCAAAATAAAATAGAACTCTTCAATATCTTTGACGCAACTTCACATTTGTTCAAAAAAATATCCATACTAGGTATCACATTTCTTGTTCGCTACACAAAAAGTGACAGAAAAGATATGAATCTCCGCCTCCTGTGCCACTACCGCTAGCAAAACTCCATTATACCTGCTCCTCAAAAAAGTCTCGGTGATAGCTATGAATTTTCTCAAATGTTGAAAACCAAGAATCCAAGCACCATAGGACACAAAAAATACTTGTACCTTCTGTTTTCATCAAACATTCAATGTCATCTTACTTCCGGAATTTGTGGACTCAAGAATGTAATGGTAGGCATCGAGGACTACATACTCGTGCTCGTGTGTCCCCTAACCAAGTCCTTAACAATACCCATGGCCGTATATATCTTCCAATAACTGACCGCAATACCCAATTTTGTAAAGAGTTGATTGGTCATATCACTTGTAGAAGGGCCTTTGCCATTGGAGAATCTATTCTGAAAATATTGAATGAGGACCTTTGCCATGACGTGAGGATTTTGCCTCGTAATATGCTCCGAACCACATGTGTGATACTTTTCATAAATATTAATGAAAAATCTGTCAAAACTTACATATTTCACTACCTTTAACCACCACTTGTAGTTTGGATTAGCACATCTAAAGGAAAAGACTTTGCTCGAATTAATCACCTTTTTTAGTGTGAAATCTTTTTTCAAGCAAGAAATAAACAAAGAAGTAGATAGTTCTGTCTTATCCTTGAATGATATTCCCTTGTAAAAGTCAGTCTAGTCATCTTGACGATTATTCAATTGTGTTGATTGAGAATAACTACCCACTGTATTGCTCGCAACTAAAATTCAAGAGGGGGTGAATTGAAAATTTTTGTGAGTCGACTATTGACTCCTCACAGTCGACTCGCCTGCAGATCAATATAATTAACAATGCATATTAGATTTGAAATAAACAAGCAAGTAAATAACTAAATTTAAAGTATAAGACACAAATATTTATCCTGGTTCGGGATACCAATATGGTGCCTACTTCTAATCTCCTTGGATTTTAACATTTCCTTAGATCTTTCAATGTTGGGATCGAGTATAATGATGAGAAACAAGTTCTGAAGACTTATTTTGTTCCTCAGATCCTGTGACACAACTTCAATTTGTATTATAAAGCTAACTCGATCCTATTCTTTATATAATAATTGTAAGCTAAGGAATACAAAGCTTTGTGAGACTAAGATTGAGGCACTTTGAGGTTTCTCCTTAAAGTTGCATGTCTGCTTCAGCCTTTTGTCTCTTCTTTTATAGTTTCTAACTTCCTCTACCATTGCTTCATGAAAGTAAACCCAAGAGATTTCTTATCAATCAAGGATTTAAGTTAATTCCTTGATTGAGGTATGGCACGATAAAGTATGTCCATATCAGATATGTCCATACTTAGTGCAACTTCCACAACTATACATGTTCATGTAAAGGTTGTGGTCTTACTTTCTTCTTGTTCTAGTTTTTAATTGATTTGATTTGTCGTTATTTTTGTATTGGGATCATTCTTTCTTTTATTCAAATGGTTGATTGATTTTCTTGCCATACTCTTTAGATGTCGTGGCCGTGGATCTTCATGATTGGATGCCCTTCCATTTTTGGAGCAGACTCTCTTACTAGCTTCCATGTTGAATTAGCCTTCTTTGATCCTTTATACCCTTGTGTGAGATATCCTTTCATCATTAGAGATCTTCCAATATCTTGAAAAAGTATACTTATTAGTTCGTCATTATTAAACTTGAATTAATCTCCCCCTTTATGATAATGACAAATAAGTATAAACATCAGTTAACTTCCCTATCTGTCACGGTAATTGGCATGCTTCCCGAACTTGAAAACACTTCTGCTATTCTAGACTTTGTGAGAGTCAATCGACTCTTACTAATTGAAAGTTAACTTGCTCTCCTAACTTTTAGGCACATCTGATGTTCTTGTCTTTCTCCCCCTTTTGGCATAATCAAAGAACACAGAACAACAAAAGAAAGGCAGTAGACAAATAGCAGAGATATAATATTTAACTAGCAAGTTTTAGGAAAAACAAAAGTGTAGCAGTTAGTGTAAAAAATATCATCATACAACCCAGCAAAATAAGGGACAGGACCCCCTTTTGAATTTTTTTTAAAAAAGACATCATTCACCGCTTCTTGAGAAAGTAGGCTAGGGTATCGTACATATTATGGTAGAGGGTGTCATATGATTTTTCTACATTCTTGAAGAAAGAGGAGTAGGAATTCTTAACAAAAAAAATAGTTCATCATTGGATGAGTGGACTTGGGTGTAGAGGGAATCCATACAGGTGAACACTTGATTGAAAAACTTGATACCCTCCTATTTGAACCTGTCAAGAGCCAACCAGACCATGCCTATGTCTGTGCTGGTGCTTTTCCTGAGGTCCAGAAGTTTTGAAGTTGACTGTAATACCCCGTATGCTTCCCAGTTAAATTTAGCTCATAAAGTATACATGAGAGGTGTAAGACCTCAAAAAATGTAGCTAAGTATTGAAGACTTATTCTCATTTTTAGCCTCAAACTTTGATGATTTTATAATCGACTTTTCCATCCTTGGAAAAGTTGGTTTTTAAGTTAATTCATGATCAAGATTGTCTAAAGTACATTTTGGGAGAGTTTTGGACTTTTTGGACGACGTTTGAGGAATGTTTGGATGACAGAAATAGCAACCCATCGCAATTAGGTCACGTCACATTGAGTACCCCATTGGATAGTAATGCGGCGTAATTCCCATCACATCGGGGATTGATGAGGCGCGTGGGCTGTAGCCTCACTAGGCACATTTTCTTAACCAATTAGTTATGGGTCCAGAGGGGTAGTTAAGTCTTTTCCCCACTATATACAGCTCCAAAACACAAAATTAAGGATTATAAAGGGCAAAACTCTCTCATCTTTCACAAATCCTCTCAAGAACAAAACCCTAGGTTCATCAAATTCAAGTCTAAGGTTCAAGCAATCACCAACAACTCTCACGAATTCAACAACCAAGGTATGTTAGATGTTCGTCCTTGGGTTCCTTCCACCCTTGGAGTTTAAGAATCCTATTTAAAACTTAATTTATCTTTCATATTGTAACTCCCTGAAAATGAATCTCTTGATGCTATACGGTGCTCCGGACTACAAGTAGTCCCGAGCTAACCCTAAAATCCTGCTTCTCATTCCGATGACTTAAATAAAGGTGATATAAGCATGTGGTACACTAAAATACTTAAATACTGTTGAATTGAACTGAGTTTAACTACATGAAATGTCTGAAAACTGAAAAAAAAATCCTAACCATGGATAGCAAAACATACTGCATAAATCTAGTGAGTCATAACATTTAGTTCTGAAAGTAGTACTTTTACTTTTTCTGCTAGTGAAATAAGTAGGACAGAATTCAAGTCCGTTTTCAAACCATCTAAGCTAAGTGTAAAGGGACTCGCCTTTGTATCTACAAACTAAAAGCTGAAACCTCATAGATAATGACTTATGCAAAAAATATCTAGTTAAAATCGTGAGCCTTTACACTTAGTTTCTAAAAGCTTTACTGTTGTTCTTTTCTATTACAATTACTCTGCTCTGTAGGGAATTCTTTTAAAAATTGTTCTGTAAAGCTTTACTGTTAGGGAGGTTCTTATAACTGACATACACTATGTGAGCTATCATAGGGTCCAACGTATAGTCCCTTATGGGAAAACCTCACATTGGGGAGAGGTGTCATAAGAGCCAAGGAGTATAACCTAATCTAAGTGATCACAATCTGTATCTGTATCCATATATAAATGGAATATAATCTAAATTTGTACCTATGTTGGCTTGTAGTTCTTGGAAAGTAGGATGCGCTAAACCCACACTTCCAACTCAGTGCTAAATACTACTCCCTTTAATCTGTATGCTCATTCTGTAGGAAATTCACTTTAAAACTAACATAAGGGTTTACAATGAAAACCAGTTATGCATCTATTTACTTTAAACTATAATCAAAACTGTGACATAATTGTAATCAAAATTGTAAAGTAGATTCCATATCTTAACTGAGGATTAAAAGATTAAATCTTTTCTAAAAAATCTGAGTGTAAACTAATCATGAGATGCTTAAAGGCATCATCCTCTTGAAATATCAATGCTCATACTTAGGTCTTAATACCCATGATCAAACTCATGTCAAATTATCATAAAGTCATGCTTAGTAATCAAAATCTTGAAATTCTTGCATAATTCTAGTCAAGATAATGAAATTTAATTTTTAATGTATATAAAATCATCTCACACGTATAAACATGCAAAAGTAGAGAGACAATTCAAAATTTAACCACTTGAAATATCAACATCTTCAAATAATTATAATTAGGTATGAACCCTAAACTGTAAATCATATAAATTCAACTTTGAAAACTAGTTTTAGGGCACAGGGATGAAAGAGGATCCTTGTTCATAACCCCACATACCTTACTTGATGAATTGAATGTAAAATCTTGAACCTTTGATTCTCTAATGGTGTTCTTGAAGCTGTTTCTTGAAGTTCTTGAACCCAAAACTTTGGATTATAAGATTTCTTGGAGTAGGAGTTATGGGATTGTTCTTTATTCTTGGAGCTAGGGTTTTGTTTTTGGGGAAGAAAAAGATGAATAATGAAGCATCTATGTTATTTGGCACTAAAATTGTGTGTTTTGGGTGGATTTGGGTGAGGTTAAATGACTCAAATGCTACCCATAACCTATCATTTAACACACACAAAATGGGCACCGATGCGATCAGCGATATTGCAACACAAATAGCGATGCATCGCATCGTATACATTGATATGGTGTGGCAATATCGCGTCGAGGTTCTGTTTTGGCCAACCAAACATGACCCAATCCTTCTCCAAAAATTACGAAACTCACCCCGAAGGTACTATGGACTACCCTGATCATGAAACAACTTAGTAATTGACATTCTAAGGTCAAAAAAGCCGAGAATAAAGTCGTCAAAGTTTAGAGGTCAAAAGTAAGACTAAGTCTTCAACACTTAGCTAAAATTTTAGGTCCTAAGTCTCTAATGTGCCTCTTTTGAGCTGAATTAAACTAGAAAGAATACGGGGTATTACACATATGTTATAAATTGAAATTGTGTTCATGTATGCATTGTTGTTGGGTTTCAAACTAAGAAATATATAAGTTCTATGTAAATAAACTAGTATGTATGTGGTTTGATGTAATCTCTCATGTCAAACCCTTGAATTGTAAGTTGAATATGGTAGTCATGATATTCATATGTCGTTCATTTTCAAATATAAGAATTGTGCTCCCCAAGTATTTGACAAACACTACAAAAAAATAGCATTTAGCGACAGTCATATTTGGTCACTATTCTATGTAAATCCATCGCTAAATAGAAATAGAGACGGAATAGAGACAGATTTGTGTCTATCTTTATATTGCTCGTTGCTAGCCTCTTAGCGATAAAAAAAAGATTTTTATCGCAAAACTAGTGACTTCTTAGCGATGAAGTTTATCGATTGTTGATGTTACTGACAGAATATTGCGTTTCTATACCGTTGCTATTTCAAAAATTCATTTTCATCATGGCTAAATTTACGACAGAATATTTTGTCGCTGATCTATTGCAACATAATTTGGTCAACTTATCAGCCATCATTTGCAACCAAATTTATCCATCTCTAAAGTTTTTCAGTAGCAATGACAAAAATTAGTCGCTAATTTTTTGTCGCTAATAATTATGTAAGAAAATTATTGAAACGCGTAAATTATTGAATAATTAAAATAATCAACATTCACATAGATAGCAAAATTCACAATAATTGTTTCCAAACATCCACAAGTTAAAGTATTCTGTCAAAATAAATCAATTTCAAACCCATAGCCATCAAAATTAGTATATGTTACTACATAACTATTTTGTACTTCCACACAAAATAGTCTATCAAAAAAATGCAACGATGAAGGGCTACGAATACTATGAAGCTACAAATCAACATCATCATCATTAGTAGGAGGAGTATTAATCACGACCCTTCTTGTACCCTAATACCACCAACACGCTCAATACTATCGCAAGAAAGTGAGTAGTAAGTACCGAAATCAATTGCTTCACAAACTCCTCTAAATTTATTGTCAGTAATGAAACCAAAGGTGGTATTAATGATGTGGAGGCATTACAGGCACAAATTTTTTCCCAAAGTAACTTTCAACTTCAGATCTGAGACCAAATAGTCTTTTCTTCTTTATTCCTTCCGCAGCTTCATAATATGATTCCAAATAATCAATTTCAGATTCAGTTTGTCTTTTTTCTCATACAATTTCTTCATATTTTTCCTATATTTAACAAGTGAAGATATTAAAATAGACTGAACTTCCTATTAATTCTTTCATTTTCGTGCATAATAAGAACTTACAGGTGCAAAGAAAATAGAATACACTCATACAGGTGCTTTCTTAGGCTGGTCATGTAGAATAAGCTTCATTGTTGGTTGCATCAAGAATTGATATTTGATGTGGCTAACTCAACATACCTTATAAAATTGGTCAGTTTTTTGTGGTGGTCACTCCACCAAAGAAACAACAATTTCAATCTCTTCTCTTCAGCTTTAGCAGCAAGTCGTGCACGAAAAGTCTTAATAGTGACAAGCAAAGAAAAAACTTGCAAGTTAGATTTCACATCTTAGGATTTACCACAGAAGTTCATTGCAAAAATTGTTGAAATGTTAAACTGAGACATACCAGATCTCTTTTCATCTTTTCATCAAGCTGCTCGTGCTCCTGCTATCTCAGCTTTTCACTTTCTTCATGTGCCCTTTGCTTAGTCTAACATTATTTTGATGTCAAAAATACTTCTCTAGGACAAGATTGATGATCCTAAAAAAACTTGTGTAGATTGTATGAGAAAAAAGAGCTTCTTAAAAGATATGATACACCAGAGCCCCCATCCACAACTAATATATATTTAGATGTCACAGGACTCTTGAAGATTCAGAAAGATTAAAATATTCAAATATTACAAAACATAAAAACCAGATTCATTGGAAAAATCTTTAAATTTTATCGCTCAAGCTCCCAGCAAATCATTACCCACACACTCAAACTCATATAATTTCATTACCCAATGATTTTTATCCTCTAATAAAGTTGCAAATACTCTAAAACACCTCAATCTTAAACTCAAGTTGGGGTTAGTTGTATGAATCCTCAGTGAGCATGCCACTCTATTTAAGCTCATCTTGAGTCAAACATTATACAAAATAAATAAAAATAAGAAAGTACAATATATATATAAAAAGAACATCATCCTCTACAATAAGTTATTTGTTAAAATAAAAAACCATTCAATCAAAGTTAGTAGAAAGGACATAAGATCTAAGTACTCACCCTTTTTAAAGAATCTGACCTTCACATGTAAGCCTCAGTTCCTGAAAGCTTCATGTCTTGTTTTTGGAATTTCTAAAAACATTCCATACATACAATTGGAGAAAAGGTATGTGAACTAATTTTCACCACACCAAATAGAAATTAACCATAGTACAACTGAAATACTGAGGACTCTAAATTAAAAATTATCTTTTCAACGTCATTATCATTGATGTTGTATTGAAAATATTAAATAGATCCCTTGTTCTTCAACTTGAGAAATTAAGCACAAACATATCCTAGGAGATGGAATTTATAGCAATTCAACTATTAAAGGAGCCATATTGGCACCTACGAACCAGTTGTAGGTTCAAAATATATAGATTAAAACCATGGAAAAAGAACTATGCACTCAGTTCCAAGGTCCCCAATAGTTGTCCCAACATTCTCTTATTCCTACTACCCTATTGTAGATCCTCATTTTTGGGCAACACTCTAGGAAAGCAAAAGATATTGAGCGCCCCCAGCCACCTCATCTCCTTTCTCAATATGTAGACAAGCAAAAGATAACTACCATTACCAATTATTGACCAACAATCGTGCCTATCTTGATGAACCTTATTTTCCAGTCCCATCCTAGAGTAATGAAGGGTAAAAACATAACTTGAAAAAAAAACAATGGGCATCGTACACAATGCACAAGATCTCTTTATTCCTATTTCATCCAAAATAAAGACCAACCTTCACCATAACCTGTACCTGAAACACAAAAAATTAGATATGGGCCACCAAAGGCATCCATGTTTGTTTACCATTTTGGATGGCCTCTTATAGCTATCTCTCTAAAGCTAAGTGGATGGCTTTCTCTCATTCTGGCTGACAGGTACCTTCCTTAGACTTGCCTCCATAGCCACATCTTCCTTATTTGTATTTGTTGAAGCTCCATATACATTCTCAGCAATCTCCCCCTCTTTAATCTGAATTCATAAACCTACATACAGCAAAAAAAAATGATTTTTTCGCTTTCAGAACAAAGATGATAACAACAACTACAATGTCATTGACTTAATCCGGAACAAACTACAATTCGGCTATTAATTTACCAACAAAGGTAAATAACTAGTCTTTTTATCAATTTCCCAAGAAAGGATTATCGAATTTTCGGTATTCACCTTCACAACAGCAGAAATATGTTTTTCAATATTGGTTGATCCTCTGCATCATTCCTCTCTGCCTAACTATTAAATTAACAAAATTTCATCACTAAGATTCTTAAATAGTCCAAACAAAAAGAGAGATAAAATACTTTTCTTCAAATAGTCAAAATTCAAGACATTTTAGAGAAATAAAACTATTTTCTTACCTAATTCGATGTTCAAAATAGAAATAATGTACTTATTCATATACTTTTGTTACTGATTCGAAGATTTTTTATTGAGAGAAGTCGAAGCCACGTATTTAGAGAGAGAAAAGAAAGTGATATAATGAGAAGAAACCTTAGAAATATAACTTATTAAAAATTATAATATGTTGCGATGAATTTTTCTGTCGCTAATAATAAATAAAAAATTTATACTAGTTAGTGGCAAAAATTTTTGTTGCTAAATCTGTTACTACCAATTAATTAAAATGATGACACATATTTATTGCCAAATCTATCACAAAATTAAGGCGCCAAATTTTCGCGTCAATATTTGATGATAAAAAAAGAAATTCGGCGCAAATCCATTCCTATATCATAAATTAAAAAGGGACTTGCTATGTTCTCGACAAAAATGAATATTCCATTGCTGATCCATCGCTACTTGGTGACGGAAACTGTTCTGTTGTTAAATTTCATCTCTAAATGTTGTTTTTCTGTAGTGAAAATGTCTATGTGAACGAATTGTGCATGGTGATCTATTTGTTATGCTTTTAAAGTGGTGATGTGGTCCCATTGTCAATGCTATCGAGTCCAAGGGGTATTGAATACCCGAAATTAGATGTTTACTTAGTTTCAGTCGTAATAGAATGATCCCAGTAGTATCCCAAATAGTAATATTCGATCAGTTAAAAGAATTCGTATGAGTTCAGTCAAGATTAGTACATTCTAGTAGATCAGTTTTGATTTAGTTAGGAGTAGGATTTAGCACCGAGCAAACCCAAGAATGGGAGTATTCCTGCCAGATTAGGGTGTGAACCCTAGTATTAGTTCTTGAGTTATAGAACTACGTAGCCAGCATAGGTGGTAATGTCTTTCTGCCATATTAGGGTGGACATATACCTATATTCCATGAGTTTTCCTACCAGATTAGGGTAGACCCAGCCATTGTTAGTAACTCGTGGCACGGTACTAACACCCTTCTAATTAGGATTACATGTTGGACCCCAAATCAGTCTATATTGGGGCATGTCAGTTAGATGAAAGCTCCTACAGTTTCAGTTTCAGTTTCAGTACTCAGTTCAGAGTTTATTTTAGTCTTGCTTGACCATAGCATATAGTCACCAATTATTTAACTATCAAGTTTTAGTAACTCAGTCAACATACTATTTCAGTATTTGCTTTATGCGTGGTCATGCATTTTTAGTTTTTACATTTTTATGCATTTACACTCAATATCTCATGCTTTACCTTCAATAGTTAAAACTCATGAACATGAATCCATAGATAGCATCCTAACCCCATTTAGCATACTAGTACATTCAAACGTACTGACCGCATACTCTTTTCTTGTGCTATTATGTCTTATATCATAGGTTCAGACGCTCAGATTCCTGATCATACTTAGACAGATCAGTCTATCAGTAGCAGCTATCGTGGTGAGTCCTCATCTATCGAGGACATGAGATTTAATCAGCTATTATAGTATTTTATTATTTTCTTTATTGTCAGACAATTTTGGAGTTAGTTGGGGCATGTCCCATCAACTCTTTTATTCCAGTTGTTATAGGCTTTCAGACACTTTCAGTTAGTTAGTTATTTTCCAGTTGTTATTACACTTTAGGAAATTGTCATCTGTATTAATTTCAGTTATTAAAACCATATGGCATTTTAGTTAAAATTTTGTATATGTTATTTATCAGTTTTATTCAGCGCTCATAGCAGGTACCAGCTCATGGGTTAGCTTGTGGTCTCATGGGACCATAAATACCATGTGGTGTCCAGGGTGTACTCCTGAGGTGTTACAAACTTGGTATCATAGCCTAAGGCTTTAAAGTGTCCTGGGGAGTCTGAAATCTGCATTGAGTACAGTTTTGTACATTGGTATGTAGCGCGCCACACTTATGGGCAAGAGGCTACAAGACGTTTAAGAAAAGTTTCCCTTTTTTCAGTGTCTATATAGTGCCAATGAGCAGGAGCTTAAGTTAAACTCTCTGTCAATTAAACTCTTCCTTTCATTTACAAAATATGCCTCCTAGGATAACTAACAAAAGAAGAACCGAAAACTAGCCAGCACCTCTACCCATTCAAGAAGTTCCTCTGAATAAGAGTATTTCTCATGCAGAGTTCAAAGCTGTATTCACCACTCTAGCTCACTCCATAGCAGCCTAAAATATGTGGCCAGCTGTTGTTCAGGCCAACACAGTGGCCAATATTGCCACAACCAAGATTTGGGATTTCACTCGAATGAATCCTCCTTTATTTTTGGGATCTAAGTCTGAAGAGGATTCACATGAATTCTTAGACATGGTATAGAAGGTAACAGATATTATGGGGGTGTCTTCCAGTGATAGTGCTGAGCTAGCTATTTATCAGCTACAAGATGTAGCTCATACATGATTTAAGTAGTGGAAAGGGGATAGGGGTACAGAGGCTGGACCTATTAAATGGGAGGAGTTTGCTATTGCATTCTTAGATAGATTCTTTCTGTTAGAGCCTAGGGAGGCTAAGGTGTTAGAGTTCATTAAATAGGTGGTAACATGAGTGTAAAAGAGTACTCCCTTAAGTTTACTTAGTTAGCCAGGTATGCCCCTCATATAGCAGTTGATAATAGGTCCAGGATAAATAAATTTATGTTTTTGGTATCTGATAGTATGGTCAAGGAGTGTAAGACTACGATATTTATCAAAAAGATAAACTTGGCGAGCTTGATGGTCCATGCACAGTAGATAGAGGAGGAGAAGGTTAAGGAGAAAGAGAGGGAGAATAAGAGGGATAGAATGGGTAGCTTTAACTTTACCCAACTGAAGTTAGAGGGTGGTAACCATCTTCATTTCCTCCCAAAACCTTCAGTCCCAACTTTGTCTTTGGCTAATGAACCAGTGCCCAAATTCAGGAATGATAACAAGGATAAGGTGCCAGGCTCTAAGTCTCAGGGTAGTGTGAACAGTACTCGAACAAATCCTCTTTGTCAAAAATATGGCAGGAACCATCAAAGTATTTACAGAGTTGGTAGCGATGTATTCTTTGAGTGTGGTAAGCCAGGTCATAGGATCAGAGAATGTCTTCAGTCAGGTTCGTAAAGTCAGAATAATCGTCCCCCAGCTCAGTCCGGTCGCCTATCTCAGCAGGGCATCATTCTTGGTGCCACTAATAGGCAGCGCCCCAATAGTATCTATGCACATTAGACCCGACAAGATCAGGAAAGTTCTCCTGATATGGTTACTATTACGTTGTAGGTCTTTTATTTACATGTTTATGCTTTACTTGACCCTGGAGCTTCTCTTTCTTTTGTAACCTCCTTATATAACGGTCAACTATAGAGTCAGTCCCGAAACCTTAATAGAACCTTTCTTAGTATCTACTCCAGTAGGTAAGTTTATTGTAGCCTAGTAGGTATATAGGAACTGCCCAGCTACAGTGTCTTAGAATGTCACATCAATAGTCCTTATAGAACTATAGATGACTAATTTTGATGTCATTCTCAGTATGGATTGGCTCCATTCATGCTATGCTTCAGTTGATTATAGAAATGGAGTTGTTCATTTTTAGAATAAATCAATCCTTGAGTGGAGGGGTAGTACCACAGCGCTTAGGGGTTAACTTATTGCATACCTTAGAGCGAGAAAAATGATTTTCAAGGGATGTGTCTATCATCTTGTGCGGGTCAAAGAATCTAGTTTTGAGACTCACAATTTTGAGTCAGTTCCAGTAGCAAGGGAATTTCTAGATGTGTTCCCTAGAGATCTTCCTGGGGTCCCTCCATAAAGGGAGATTGACTTCGGAATAGACTATCTTCCAAATACTCAGCCTATTTCTATTCTGCCATACAGAATGGCTCTAGCCGAACTCAATGAGTTAACAAAACATTTGAAAGACCTCCTAGATAATGGATTCATTAGGCCCAATTTTTCCCTAGGGGGCACACCTGTCTTATTCATGCATAAGAAAGACGGTTCTCTTCGAATGTGCATCGACTACCGTCAGTTGAACAAAGTCATAATCAAGAATAAATACCCACTTCCTAGAATCGATGACTTGTTTGACCGACTTCAGGGTGCCAGTTACTTTTCTAAGATAGACCTCAGATCCGGCTATCATCAGCTCAGAGTAAGAGGATGTGAGATTTCGAAAATAGCTTTTCAAACTCGGTATGGTCACTTTGAGTTTTTAGTCATGTCCTTTGGTCTCACAAATTCCTTAGTAGCCTTTATGGACTTGATGAACCGAGTGTTTAATCAGTACTTGGATATGTTCATTATAGTCTTCATAGATAATCTCCTTGTCTACTCCTATAATGAAAACAATTATGCAAACTATCTCAGAAGTGTATTGAAGACTCTTTGAGCCCATCACTTGTTTGTGAAATTCAGCAAGTGCGAATTTTGGCTAAGGTCAGTGGCTTTTCTTGATCACATTATTTGTAATAATGGTATTGGAGTTGATCCTCAAAAGATCGAAGCAGTGAGGAACTGGCCTAGACTAATCTCTCCATCAGATATCAGGATTTTCTTGGGTTTGGTTAGCTATTATCGATGGTTTGTTGAGGAGTTTTAATTTATTTCATCCCTTATGTCCAGATTGACTCAGAAGAAAGTCAAGTTCCAGTAGTCAGATTCTTGTGAGAAGAGTTTTCAGGAGCTGAAGACTCGACTAACCTCAGCTCTAGTATTGACCTTTCTAGATGGTTTAGATGGGTTTGTTGTTTATTATGATACTTCCTGAGTGGGTTTGGGTTGTGTATTGATGCAGAGAGGTAAGGTCATAGCTTATGCCTCTAGACAGCTTAAACCCCATAAAACTAATTATCCTACCCTTGATCTTGAGTTAGCAGCTGTTGTGTTTGCCTTGAAAATTTGGATCCATTATTTGAATAGGGTGCATATTGATGTGTTTATAGACCACAAGAGCTTGCAGTATGTATTCTCGTAGAAAGATTTGAACTTATACCAGAGGAGGTGGTTAGACTTGTTAAAAGACTACAACATGTGTGTTCTGTATCATCTGGGCAAGGCCAATGTAGTGGGAAATTCCCTTAGTAGATTATCCATGGGTAGTGTAACTCATGTTGAGTATGAAAAGAAGAAGCTAGTTCAGGAAGTTCATCAGCTTTCCAGACTAGGCATTTAATTGGATGATTCAACTGAGGGTAGTGTGTGGGTGGAAAATAGTTTAAAATCATCTTTGGTTGTTGAAGTAAAAGAAAAGAAGGATATGGACTCTTGTTTGGTTAGGTTGAAGGAGTCTGTCAGAGACCAAAAATTAGAGGTTTTCTCCTAAGGGGGAGATAGTGTGTTGCGTTACCAGGGTATATTGTGTGTGTTGTGTGTAGATGACTTGAGACAGTGGATTGTTACTGAAGCACATGGCACGTGTTACTCTATTCATCCAGGGGCCACTAAGATGTACCATGACTTATGGGAAATCTATTGGTGGAGTGAGATGAAGAGGGATATTACAGAGTTTGTATCAGTGCTTTACTTACCAGCAGGTCAAGATTGAGAACCAAAAGCCTAGTGGTTCGGTGTAGGAGTTCAGTATCCCTACTTAGAATTAAGAGGAGGTGAACATGGACTTTGTGATGGGTTTGCCTTGTACTCGTCGTCAACATGATTTGATTTGGATCATTGTGGGCAGGATGACCAAGTCAGGCCATTTTCTACCACTCCATACTTCCTATTCAGGTGAGGATTACACCAAGCTCTACCTTAGAGAGTTGGTTAGGTTGTATGGTATTCTGTTGTCCATTATTTCTGAAAGAGGTACTCAGTTTACCTCTCACTTTTAGAAAGCCTTCCAGAAGGGTATTGGTACCCAAGTTCACCTTAGTACAACCTTTCACCCTCAGACAGATGTTATGGTAAGAAAAGAGGGCAATTCAGACCCTAGAGAACATATTGAGAGAGTGTGTCCTCAATTTTAAGGGTAGCTGAGATGATCACTTACCCTTGATAGAGTTCACTTACAATAACAACTATCATTCTAGAATTCATATGTCTCCGTTTGAGGCTCTCTATGGGAGGAGATGTAGGTCTCTAATTAGTTGGTTTGAGATAGGTGAGGCCATAATATTAGGGCCTGATTTGGTGTTTGATGCTTTAGAGAAAGTCCAGTTAATTAGAGAGAGGCTTAAAACAGCCCAAAGTTGATAGAAATCCTATCCTGATATGAGGAGGAGAGATCTTGAGTTTGAGATTGGTGACTTAGTTTACTTGAAAATCTTGCCCATGAAGGGGGTAAAGAGGTTTGGTAAAAAGGGGAAGCTTAGTCCCTGGTTCGTTGGCCCTTACAGAATTTTGAGTCATTCAGAAAGATGCCTATAAGCTGGAGTTACTAGTAGACTTAGCATCAGTGCACCCAGTATTCCATATCTCCTTGTTAAAGAAGTACATTGGTGACCTAACGGTTGTAATCCCCTTAGAAAGTGTAGATGTTCAGAATACCCTCTCTTATGAATAAGTTCCATTCGAAATCCTTGACCATCAGATTCGCAGACTAAGGAACAAAGAAGTTCCCTTGGTCAAAGTTTTTTGGCGGAACCAGTCTATTGAGGGGGCCACTTGGGAAGCAGAAGCAGACATGTGAACCAAGTACCCTCATCTATTCTCCGTAAGCTAAAACTCATCCTAAGGTAACAGTCTTCCTTAGATTTATTCTGCTTTATACTCAGTTCCAGGTTCATATCATTCTCATATCATTCATGCATTCATGAAAAAATTCAAACATGTGTCATGTTTCAGATGTGTGTGTCAGTATAATCACAGTCCCTTAGCAGTATCGGTTTAGTTAGTTTCATTCGACGACGAATGTTTCCAAGGGGGAGATATTGTAATACCCATTATGCTTCCCAGTTAAATTCAGCTCATAAAGTATACATGAGAGGCCTAAGACCTCAAAAAGATGTAGCCAAGTGTTGGAGACTTAGTCTCATTTTTGTCCTAAAAACTTTGATGATCTTACTATCGACTTTTCCAGCCTCGAAAAAGTAGGTTTTTAAGTTAATTCATGATCAGGGTTGTCTATAGCTCATTTCGGGTGAGTTTTGGATTTTTTGGATGACGTTTGAGGCATGTTTGGATAACAAAAACAACAAATCAACGCGACAACTGTAGCATCACTGGGTACATTTTTTTGACCAATCAGTTACAGGTCCAGAGGGGTAGTTAAGTCTTTTCCCCACCATAATACAACACAAAAACATGAAATTAAGGATTAGAAAGGGAAAAACTCTCTCATCTTTCACAAATCCTCTCAAGAACGAAACCCTAGGTTTATCGAATTCAAGTCTAAGCATCAAGCAATCACCAACAACTCTTACGAATTCAACAACCAAGGTATGTTAGATGTTTTTCCTTGGGTTCCTTCCACCCTTGGAGTTCAAGAATCCTTTTTAAAACTTAATTTATGTTTCATATTTTATAAATTGAAATTATGTTCATTTATGCATTGTTGTTGGGTTTAAACTAAGAATTATATAAGTTCCATGTAAATAAACTAGTATGTATATGGATTGATGTAATCTCTCATGTCAAACCCTTGAATTGTAAGTTGAATGTGGTATTCATGATATTCATATGTCATTTATTTCCATGTATAAGAATTATGCTCCCCAAGTGTTTGACAAAATGTCTATGCGAACGAATTGTGCTTGGTGATCTATTTGTTAAGCTTTTAAAGTGGTGATGTGGTCCCATTGCCAATGCTGTCAAGTCTTGGGGATATTGAATACCTGAAATTAGCTGTTTACTTAGTTTCAATCGCAATAGAATGATCCCAATAGTATCCCAAATAGTAACATTCAATAAGTTAACAAAATCAGTGTGAGTTCAGATAAGCTTAGCACAGTCTAGTGATCAGTATTAGTTCAGTTGGGAGTAGGATTCAGCACCAAACAAACCCAAGGATTGGAGCATTCCTCCCATATTAGGGTGTGACCCCTAGTAGCAGTGCTTGAGTTATAGAACTACGTCGCCAGAGTAGGTAGTAATGTCTTCCTTCAAGATTAAGGTGGACATATACTTATATTCTATGAGTTTTCCTGCTAGATTAGAGTGGACCCAACCAGTTTTAGTAACCCATGGAACAGTACTAACACCCTTCCAACTGGGGTTACAGGTTGGACCCAAAATCAGTCTATATTGGAGCATGTCGGTTAGATGAAAGCTCCCACATTTTCAATTTCAGTACTCAGTTCAGAGTTTAGTTTAGTCTTTCTTGACCATAACATATAGTCACTAGTTATTTAACTATCAGATTTTAGTAACTTAGTCTACATACTACTTTAGTATTTACTTTATGCGTGGTTATGCATTTTCAGTCCTTGTATTTTTATGCGTTTACACTCAGTATCTCATGCTTTACCTTCAGTAGTTAATACTCATAAACATGAATCCATGCATAGCAACCTAACCCTATTTAGCATACCAGTACATTCAAACGTACTGACTGCATACTCTTTTCTTGTGTTATAATACCTTATATCATTGGTTCAAACGCTCGAATTCCCAATCGTACTTAGACAGATCAATCTATCAGTAGTAGCTATCATGGTGAGTCTTCATCTATCAAGAACATGAGCTTTAATCAGCTACTATAATATTTCATTATTCCTTGATTGTTAGACAGTTTTGGAGTTAGTTGGGGCCTGTCCCATCAACTCTTTTATTCCAGTTGTTAGAAGCTTTCAAACACTTTCAGTTAGTTAGTTGTTTTCCAGATGTTATTACACTTTAGACAATTGTCATCTGTATTAATTTTAGTTATTAAAACCTTATGGCATTTCTGTTGAAATTTTGCATATGTTATTTATCAGTTTTATTCAGCGCTGACAACAAGTACCAGCTCATGGGTTAGCTTGTGGTCTCACGGGATCGTAAGAACCGTATGGTGTCCAGGGTGTACTCCCGGGGCATTACATTGACTCCTACAGTAGTACAACAACCTCCTCAATGGCTTTAAAATGATTCTTAATTTCCTATGGTTCCTTCAAGATAGTAGTCATTGGGTTAGAATCAATTTTTCTTACCTTGGGGAGTTCAAACTTTTCCCGGGCAGACTCCTTGTTACACCATTCATCTTCAACCAAGGCATAGCCCATACTTACAAAGATTTTGGAATCAAAAGTAGCAAAAATTTACACTTGAGAGTAAGCAGAGAGATTAATTGATTAGTACAGAAGATTCCGAGTAATAAGCAGACCATACGACAAACTTGCTCAAGCATGAACATCCGCTACACTCTTAAGTATGTACTCACAAATCCATATTGCCCAATTGATTTTGATCTTTTTAACCAGACAGTACAACACAAAGATATCACAACTAGTAATATTGCTAAGGGATCCTTTATGGGGGGTCAATGTAGTAGCAATTATGTGGGCCATGATGCAAAACTGGAAGCATAGGGACAATGGACGAAAATTAGTTGAAACAGAGTCAAGGTCAGATAGGAATCTTTTGGCTTCTTTGTAGACACGTAATTTTGTCCCTCCTGAGAGTGTATTTTTACCTATTTACCCTATCCTACCGTGTACCCTCAATCATGTGATAATCTCTTCACAAAAGGACAAAACACTAACCAAATTCTCAACAAATTAACTACTCAACCAATTAAATTTCAACAACCCACCTAAGTTAACCACCTCACCACCCCACCACCCCACCCCCTACCGTACTTCACCTCCTAACCCTCATACCCCCTAAACCCCTCTCCCTTAGGTCACATTTTATTTACCTTTTTGGATGATACACAATACATACAACAACACAACAATAAATACTCACTATTATAGGAGGGAGCATAATAACAGAAAAGAGGAAAAATAGACACACGCATAAATATTACACACACAGAGACCACCACCAGAAAAGAGGAGTACGGCAATAGATCGAGATTAACGCAAATAAAGGTCGATTCATATGGTTAAAGGAGGAAAACAGGCAAAAATGGACTGAAAATGGTCAAGGGGGATTGGAATAGTATCATCGATAAGAATCTAGTTGTCGTTCAAGTATCTGTGGTAAAATTTTTGCAAGAATCAGTGTCCAGTTCATCGATTTAACTAACCCAGTCACAAAAATTTCTAAATCACTAAGTTTTTTTTGATGTTTAAAGTAAATCTTATCGGAAATGTTAAGATTCGATGAAATCCGCCCTATTCCATTAGTACTCACCACATCTGAGTTCGCTAGAGTTCCAGTCATATAATTCTCAGTTTTATTATTAATTTTTGGTTTTTGGTTGTTCACTATTCTTAGTGGTCTTTTGTGTTTGAATCAAATTTCAGATATTTTTGCGTGGAGTTGGCTCATAGTCGAGTTGTGGTATTCTTTGAGGTTCCAGGGTAGCTTTATTCTCTTCATCATTTTCTCAAAAAATACTCAAAAGGTCTATTTCTTAACTCTATTTCTTAATCTTTATACGATTATAGATATTGATTTGATGTTATGGTTTTATTTGTTGGGTGATTTTTGGTTGGTGTTTGATTGTTGTGAACAATCGATCATGATACGAGTTTGGTGTTAATGTGTGGATAATTGTTTCATGTGGAAGTTTTGGGTGTTTAAAATGTAATTTGGGGTCGGATATTGGAAAATGATAAAATGAATATTGGTTAATCTTGATATATTGTTGTTGGTTATTTTGGAACAAATATGAATATTAAATGCGATAGTATCATAATTAGGCCATCGAGTGGATAGGCAAATACTAGGTTGGGTAGGCAAATTGTAGAAATTGACGATTGTGGAATGATTGGATGTTTGTGCTTGAGATTGTTTCATTTTGTCATTTGAAAAATTAAAAATGTACTCATTTGGTAGGGGAATGCCCCGAGGTATCTGTATTGTTTATTCGGAGAACGCCCCAAGAAAGTTCTACTTAAAGATGGTGCACGGTCAAGGCCCGAAATGTCAGGTGGAGTTTAGTTTAGGATTAGTTTAGAATAGAGTAGGTTTTACGTTTTTGTATTTTTATTTTTGGGACTGTATAGTTTGGACTAGACATTGTTTTGGTTTTGAACTTTGTTTGATTTATTTGCTTGCTTGCTTTATGTGTTTGGTTTGGTTTATGCATTCTATAGTATTAAATTAGCCGATATGCTCCACTAAGCGACCGTTGTCGAACAATGGGATTGAGGGGTGCCTAACACCTTCCCCTCGATCAACAGAATTTCTTAACCAAAATCTCTATTCGCAAACCAGTTTAAAGAGTCAAATCATTTTGAAAAAAAGGTTTTCCAAAGGTGACTTGGCACACCAGATTTATGTCAAGTGGCAACTCTGAGTTTTGAATATAAAGAATCCTTTTCAAAATAATTTTTTATTTTTTGTTATTTAATAGTAAAAACCTTTTCAAACTTAAAATCCTAATCTTTTTAGTTAAAAAAGGGTGTGACATTCTTCAAAGCTGACCTCAAAATCATCGAGCTAGTTACCATTCACAATACTAACTTCACCAGTGAACTTTGTATCAAAGGCATTTTCAAATAAAAAATCATTCAAAATGATTTGTGTGCTAAGCACAAGAGTCTCGAGTTCACCACTATCAGGGGAGAGGCAGAGATACACAAAATATGCGGACCAGATCCTCATAAAGAAGAATTCCACAGAGATGAAAAACTAGGGACAAATTTTGAAACTTAAAAAAGTGATTGACATTGTAGAAAGAATCTTTCAATTGGTGGAGATTGATAATGCATTTGGATACAACGGAGCGAGTTTTAAAGAAAGAGAATTTGTCTTTATGAGAATATGTTCAAAATTTCTGCATATCTTCTGGAGGGAGGAAGTTGAGATATTTTGTATGTGGTTTCTTGGCAGAGGGGGCTAGGCTGGAAGTAGGATGACGTCTTTTGATAAGAGTTAACTGAGAGTTCATGCAGGACTCTTCAGAGGACTCGAAGAGGAGAATAGGGTTGTCGGAGAGGTATTTGGGAAGAGATTTGGACATGTTTTCCATTTAAAGAGTTTTGGGCACGAAAATGGAGGAGAAAATCTATAAAGGTAAAGAGGGAGAAGAAGGGACGTTTAAGAGAGTTAAGGAGGAAATGAGGGATATAGGCGATTGATGAAAGTAAAAGGGTGGTAGGGGGTGTTAGGAATGTAAGAGAATGCAGAAGAGGCAGTGGAGGCATGAAAATCAGTGAGAGTAATGATGACTTCCTTTTGAAAACCAAAATTTTTGTAAAAATCTAATGAGAAAACTGTGAACAAAATTTTTTCCCAAAAATAAAACTTATAATTCATTAATACTGAAAATACCGAGTCTTTTTCCAAGGAAATAAAATTTGTCTTCCAATAAGGGTTTTATAAAAATATCTACTAGTTGATTTTCGGAGTCAACAAAGGTTAACAAAAAAATGCCATTTTCCACATGATCTCGAACAAAATGATGCTTAATATCAATATGTTTGGCCCTAAAATGTTGCACAGTATATTTAGATAAACTAATAGCATTCGTGTTATCACACATTATGGGAAAAAATTCAAAAGACAAATTAAAATCAAGTATTTGATGCACAATCCATAAAATTTGAGTACCACAACTTCCAACGGCTATGTATTCGACTTCAATTATTGACAGAGAAACTGAGGTTTTCTTCTTGTTGTTCCATAAAATCAAGGCATCGCCAAGAATTTAACACGTTCCACTAGTGCTTTTTCTATCACTTTTATCACCTATAAAATCAGTGTCTGAATATCCAATTAAATCAAAATGGGAAGATCGAGGGTGCCATAGTCCAATGTCTTGAGTTCCTATAAGGTATCAAATGATCCTTTTGACAACATTCAGATAGGACTCTTTGGGATTTGATGGAACCTAGCACAATTACATATGCTGATCATGATGACCGGTCGACTGGCGGTCAAATAGAGTAGTGATCCAATCATTCCCCTATACATTTTTTCATCAACATCCTTTCTGGATGATTTTGAATCAAGTCTTGTGGATGGACTCATTGGAGTTCCATAGGCCTTTCCTTTTTCCATACCGAATTATTTTATGAGCTCCTTCATGTACTTAGCTCTACTGATAAAGGTACCTTTGGGAGTTTGTTTGATTTGTAATCCAAAAAAGAATGTGAGTTCTCCTGTAAGACTTATGTCAAATTCTTCTTTCATCAATTTAGCAAAATTCTCACACACAAAGATGTTAGAACTATAAAAAAATGACATCATCAACATAAATTTACACAATAGGAAGATTTGAATCAAGCTTCTATATAAACAGAGTAGTATAAGTTTTACCTCTCTAAAAATTGTTATTTAGTAAGAAAGTACTCAATCTCTCATACCAGACCTTTGGAGCTTGTTTAAGACCGAAGAGTGGTTATGATAATTTGAAAACATGATTAGGATAAGATGGATTTTCAAATCCCGTGGGTTGTTTTACTAAAACTTGCTCATGAATGAAACCATTTAAAAAAGTGCTTTTGACATCCATTTGATATAACTTAAAACATTTGAAGGTAGAAAAAGCTAATAAAATTTGAATTGATTCTAACCTTGCCACAGGGGCAAAGGTTTCATTGTAATCAATACCTTCTTATTTTGAATAGCCTTGAGCTATAAGTTTGGCTTTGTTTCTGATAACCTTACCTTCTTTATTGAATTTGTTTCTGTAGACCCATCTAGTTCCAATTACTAAGCAGTTCTTAGGTCTTTCAACCAACATCCAAACTTGATTTCGATAAAACTGATCTAATTCTTCCTTCATAGCTTCAACCCATGATTCATCTTTGAGAGCTTCATTGGTTTTCTTTGGTTTGATTTGAGAAACAAGGGAAACTGATGATTGTTTTCTTAATGATGCTCTCATTTGTACCATATCATCTGGATTTTGGATGATGAATTCATTCGGATAGCTAGCATCGTGTTTTCATTCTCTTGGAACATTTGGTTTCACTATTTTTGCTGTGGAAGATAACTCCAGAAGAGGTATACTCGACTTGCCTTATGATCGCTTAGAGGTTGTATTAGCATTTTCTCCAGATTGTAGATCACTCACATGTTCTTCATCAATACTTAAACTCATAGGAGGGTGATTGGATCCATCAAATAAAATATGCATAGATTCTTCAACATATAAATTTCTTTTATTGTAAGCTCTGTAAGCATGACTAGTGGGAGAATACCCAAGGAAAATACCTTCGTTAATTCGTGGATCGAATTTTCACAAGGTATTCTTACAATTGTTGTGGATAAAGTATTTGCACCCAAAAGGATGGAAGTAGATAATGTTGGGCTTGTTTTCTCTCTAGAGTTCATAAGGCATCTATTGACACCTATTTTTTGTTCTCCGTGCTCAAAATTAACTTCTTTAGGTTTTCTGATAGTCAAAGGACATGAAACACAATTTTCACATATTTTTTACAATTCTTAATCATTCTTACTTTAGGATTTTTATCATATTTTTAATTATCATAATTTATTAATAATCCTCTGTATATTAGATTTTTTATCAATTCACTATCATTTTAATATTAGGATAATACTCACAAAAATACCTGAACTTTGACCGGATTTTCAGTTGAGCATACTGAACTTTGCGGGGCTCCTAATATCCCCCTTGGACTTTATTTTTGTATTTTAATGGCATATATTTGCCCATTTGGACACGTGTAAATATTTGGTTGGCGCGTGTATTAAACGCACCAATACACGTGTAAAAATAAGATTGGCATATGTATTACACCGGCAGCCGCTGAAACTAGGTATAGAGTTTTGGGAGGAATTAAATCCACTTTAAAAAGTATGGAGAGGGGGGGTAATAGGACCCTCGTAAAATTCAGTATGCTCAACTGAAAATTCGGTCAAAGTTCAGGTATTTTTGTGAGTATTATTCCTTTAATATTTTTACAATCATTTGCACATGTACACTATATGACTTCACATTTTTATAATATTTTAAAATTAATTACATTTTTTCAATATTTTCAATATTCTTTACATTTTTTCATAATTATAGATCAATTTCTACGCATTGCACAGTCTGCAAATGCTGAGTCGAGTCAGTTATTTTAATACACAATGCAATAGTTTGATGTCTTATCACATCTAACAATGACCACACAATAATGTCTTGTCACATCCGATAAACCACACAATAATGTCTTATCACATCTAACAATTACAACTCAATGACAGCACCCTTTGGACAATAACTTGCCCGTTGGTCAAAAAGATGAAAATTCTTTGGTCACTACCCTAAGGACCCAAGGGTTTGCTATTATAAAATAGGAGGGACACCTTTTTATCCATTGGACAATAAGATATACCATTTTTTATTATAAATAAGTAGTGGGTGTTCAATATCTTTGGATACAATTCACACACACACATACATTCACAATACACACACCCACACATATTTTTTTCCTTTCTTTTCCAACGCACGCATAATACACATACAAAAACAAAAACATACACACGCGCACCTCTCTGTATCTTTACTACCATCACTGCTGAAGCTCCAACGAATGGGCTCCGGCCATCACTATTATACGACCTCTCTTTCCTTTTCTTCCCCATCGCCGATCATCAAGAAACCACCATGCATTGTCCTTCTTTCTCTTTCTCTACTCCAGCAGGCAAAAACTGCCGAAATCATCAACGGATGGCCGAAAACCATCAGCCCACGTTGGTGAGCCTCCATCTCTCTCACTTTTTAGCTGGAATCTCCCTGTTCCAACAAACACTATCGCTTACTGCCCCTTTTCTTTTTCCCTTTTCGCTATTTCTTCGTCGAAATTGACGATTGGCGAAGCCACCTTCCCTTCCCCCTAGCTGCTACCCTCTTTTTCCTCTTTTCAGCTATTGTCCATCAGAAAAAGGACCAGATATGTTCATCTTTTTATTTTTCCGGCGTTTCTCAAGTAAAAGCCATTGAAGCAATAGCGCCACTCGTCAGTCCTTCGTCTTAATGTTTTTTGTAAATATATTTTTTGATTTTATTTAGCTGGAGTTTTACATTTTTGGCGAATTTCATGGATTCTAGCATTTGTTTATACATTTGGGCATATGCTTTCAGTTTTTGAGCTAATTTTATTTGTTTCTATACTGCTGACATATTTTGTTGGACTGGTCCGCTGATTTAGGGTCAAATTTTTATTGAGAAAATTTAATTTGGTGCTTGTTTTGCGTAGCTGTTGATTGTCTGATTTTGGACTATTTTGGATGTTTACTTCATCATTTATTACACTGATAATGAAATAAATACATGGCCGATGACAATATTTTGTCGCTGGATTTTTGAGGTCACTCCATTACAAAGACGGACTCTATTATGCCAAACTTATTATCTTATATCAAAGGCCAATACATGACCAATGACAGTATCTTTCCGTCGGATTTTCGAGGTCACCCCATTACAAAAGACAGACTTTGTTTGCTCAAAAATTATTATTTTATATCAAGGACCAATACTTGGCCGATGAAGAAATTCTCCATCGAATTTTTGAGGCCACCTCATTACGAAAGACGGACTTTATTTTCTCAAGTTTATTTATTTCATATCAAAATAAATACATAGCCAATGAATAAATTCTCCGTCAATTTTCGAGGCCTTCTCCAAATAAAAGACGGACATTATGTATACAAATAAGTAACAAAAATAAATAAATTCAGGCGATGACAAGATCTTTATAACAGCATGACAACACAAAGGGTTTTACGATTTGTACCTTGGCAAGATGATTTAGGATGGCCGATAAATCGAGCATCACTTTGTAGCCATGTCGTATCTAAAACTTAATCTGAGCCCACACTTCAACAAAAAATTCTAGTTTTATATGTATTTGTATACATATATGCACATACATAGTTCTTAATCTATTTTAATTACTAATGTATTTGTACAGTTCGGGAACACTTGTCAAAAATAGCATTCAAAAAGAGACTTTGAATTTTACATTTTGTATTTTGCATTATTACAATTGTACAAATATTATACATAGTAAAAACTTTCTTTTTGGGAATTGGGCGGGGATATTTTTTATTCACGTAACTCTCTTATTAAGGTAAAACTTAGTCCGTTAATACTTACGAAGAAATTAAATTGATTTAAATATTGTTTAATTAATTTCCACGTTAATATTTATAAATATTGTATATTTTTCCTCTAAAATGAATCTTTATTTTTCCTCTCGTGATTTTTGTCAAGCAAAATTATTATTCAAAATTACTTTTCCTTTTTATAACACATAAAAGATACTTTTTCATACATTACAAAGTATTCTCTTTTGCATAAATATTTTGTACATTTTTATGTGTGCCTTTACATATTCTTTGTGCGCATAGATTTTATTTATACACTTGATATTCATACACCTTTCACAGTCCAAAAAATAATTTTTACCTCCTCCCTCTTTGATAAATTTATTCTAGCCGAGTACCACATTTGTGAATCCTGAAGGGTGTCTAACACCTTTCCTTTGGGATAATTTGAACCCTTACCTAGAATTTCAATTGGTTTTTGCAGACTAAAAAACATTAGTCGAACGTGTTATTAAATAGGTTTCTTTATTTTCCTTTAAAGATTAGGTGGTGACTCTATACAGAAATTCAATTCTTTTAGAGTCCATAAGTCATGGTTTGTTTAACCTTGATAAAAAAACAGGGCATGGCAGAATGAAGATTCTATTGGGGAATAACAGCAGGTTCTAACCATGATAGACTCAATTTTTCAAATAAGGGAGGTATTGTTACATTTTGCATTTGTATATTCTTTGATTCTTTTCCTGTTTCATATTGCAAATTGTGTAGGTTTGTTCATAAATTCTTTACATTATTTTCACAAATTAATTTTGCTTGTCTTATCAATTCTTTTCTTCATTATTTGTTTAATATACTATATTTGTACATTATAAAAACTACTACACTTTAGTTTTACTTCATTTAATCATAAATCACAATTTCATTGAGTCTTTGACCGTACACAATTCACACATTGAACACGCGAGGGATGTACTACACTCCTCTGAACCTTCTTTGGATTCCTTAGTTTCATAATTGGTGCATTTAGGTTAGTGTGCCTTTTCGCAATTATTCAGTCCTACTCTCAACCATTTAGAAAAATTTCTATACTAGAAATAGATCACACCATGTACAAACTCATAGATAATTTGAACTATGTTTTGACGTGATTCTTGTCCTGACAAGATATGTAGGCAGCCCCGTATTAGGGTTTGGTCTCTTTACTATTTCAGAATAATTTCTCTGGTATTCAAACTGGGGTAATTTTCTGAAACAGTTTAAAGACGCTCTCCAAATGTCTTCAAAGAGTGCAAATATAACTCCTCAAAATCCAAATCTCAATAGCTTTAGATCCTCACTGGTGTACCTCCAAATCATCACCCTCTTTGATTTAAGAGCTCCTAGCTTCTTCCTTCAAACGTCGCAAATCATTAAATTTATGACGTGTCGATCCTCACCTTCAAAAGCAACGGTTCAAAACCCTTTCAGTCATAATAGTTCTGACAACTTCAGCAAAATAAGAGCATGACTTCTTCAATGCCTGACTTTCCCAATCTTGTCGACATATTGAAGTAGTTTCAAAAGGCACTTCTTGATTGAAATCCATCCTCTCGATCGTCTGATTGAAATAATTTTGATGCGACAAGCAATTCTTTTCTAATTGTTTTTCACATTGTTTTCAAGAATGGCCACCACTTTTTACAATCATACATGTCACATACAACTTCATGAATTTACCTGAACTATGCAGACCTGATTCTTGTTTTCACAAGATACGTAGGCAGCCCTCATTTGGGTTCGGTCTCATTTATTTTACTAAATAAATAAAAATTAAAATTTTATTTAGTGGGTAACAACACAGTTAGGAGTGTGCATGAGAAAGAACAAATTGGTATGATGGAGGGAACCGACTTCATGGTAAACTATAGATTCTTTTAGTACCTCTTAGTCAAACCTGAGTAACACTTGAAAACTTCTCTTGCATACATCTAAGACAAGAACGAAGCCAACCTCATCATTTCAAGTGCATTGTGTGGTGAGCTTTAGATTAGTTCATTGGATTGGATTGTTGATCTAGAACTTGTCCTAAATGTCTTTTGAGGTGAAATTATGAGTTACACTTGGTTTGGGAAAGGATTGTAGGCCTTCTTTTACCCAATTGTACCTTCCATAGCCCACCAAATGACATTAATCCCTATCATTTCCCCTTTTGAGACTAAAACCTTTTCTTTGGCTAACCACATTTGAGTATATACCTTTTGAGTGATTACATGCATTATCCCTTTCTTGGCCCACCTCCTTGAGCGCACTAAATACGTGCAAGTTGCAAATGAAGATTCAAGATCAAAGGAGCCAAAGGTAAAGAATGCATATCCCTAAAATAACAAAAACAAAAGATGACTTCAAAGAAGAAGGAGCAAAAACCCCGGCAAAGAAAAAAAAGAGATAACTCCGTTAAGGATGAAGAACTATCATCAAAGAAAAGAGAAGAAAAAAATACATTTATTGAAAAGAAACGGGGAAAAGCTCCACCAGAAGATTCAAACAAAGTTGAAGCAAATACAAATCAAGGGGCAACGAAGCACAACAAAGAAGATCGGGCATCAAAGTGCAACAGAGGTCAAATACAATACAATGCTCATTAAGGAATTAGTCACTTTTATCTCAAATATCATCATACCTGACCCCAATCCTACATTACAAACTGATAACAAATCCTACAATATCTTATTCTATGTGTTGTCACATTAGTGGATACTTACATAAAGGCCAAACCTATGGTATCATAATTGAATTCATTGAACTTCCTTCTGAATGTGAGTGTATATCAATGGACGTCTCTAAATTAAAAAAAAAAAAACTCAACTAAGTGTGAAAATGAGATATTCTTTCTGGAGAGGAAACTTGAAACATGAGAGTAGGAATAGTTCAAAATCTTTGTTTGAAGCAAGATGAATAACTCTTGTCAATACTTAGGTATGGCTGAGGTACCTCTTAAAACTATAGAAGTTACCCTAAAGTCAATCTCGATTAGCTGGAAGAGATGGGGGAATTCTTATACACACTACTAATTGTTGTTACCAACTGAAGTCAAGATGTGATTATGCCTTCTTCACTCTCTATCATTTCTCACAAAAAAAAATACAAAATAATTTTCTGCCTTCTTCATGCTTCATTTCTCACAAAGAAAATACAAAATAATTTTCTACATTTTCACTTTACAATATTTTTTGCAAAGAAAATACAAAATAATTTTCTGCATTTTCACCTTTTAACTTTTTTTTCAAAGAAAAGACAAAGAAACTTTTTGCATTTTTTACAAAGAAAATACAAAAAAAAAATTCTTTCTAATGATGGTCACCTTCGCATACATGCATTACATTATTTCATTCAAGTAGCACACCTCTAAATACAGGCAATATACTTTTATTTTCAAGCTCTTGCTTTCAAACATAGATCATCTACTTTTCTATAAGGTGTTCTCTTTCTAATTTAGGTATCTTATATTTTCATAGCCCTGCCAATCGAGAGGCTATTACCTTTCAAGTAGCCCCACCAGTCCAAAGGCTACTACCTTTTCATAGCCCCGCTAGTCGAGAGGTCATTGCCTTTCAAACCCCCGCCAGTCAAGTGTCTTTTATATTTTCATAGTCTCGCCAATCGAGAGGCTATTACTTTTAAAAGGCCCTCCAGTCAAGAAGCTTTTTACATTTTCATAGCCCCGCCAGTCGAGAGGCTATTACCTTTCAAAGCCCCACTAATTGAAAGGCTTTTACATTTTCATAGACCCACCAGTCGAGATGATATAACATTTCAAAGCCCTACCAGTCAAGAGGCGTTTATATTTTCATAGCCCCGCCATTTGAGAGGCTATCACCTTTCAATAGCCCCACCAGTCGAGAGGCTTTTACATTTCCATAGCCCGTCAGTAGAGAGGCTATCACCTTTAAACAGCTCTGCCAGTTGAAAGGCTTTTACATTTCTATAGCCCCGTCAGTCAAGAGACAATCACCTTTTAATAGCCCTGCTAGTCGAGAGGCTATCACCTTTCAACAGCCCTGTCAGTCAAGAGGATTTTAGATTTCCATAGCCCCGCTAGTCGAGAGTCTATTACCTTTCAATAGCCCCGCTAGTCGAGAGGCTTTTACATTTTTATATCCCCACCAGTCGAGAGACTATCACCTTTCCATAGCCCCGTCAGTCAAGAGGCTTTTACATTTCCATAGCCCTATTAATCGAGAGGATATTACCTTTCAATTGCTTCTCCAGTTGAGAGCCGTTATATTTGTATAGCTCCACCAGTTGAGAGGCTATTACCTTTCATATGCTCTTCCACCAGTCGAGAACTCTTTTTTTAATAGCCCTCCTAGTCGAGAGGCTACTGCTTTTCAATCGCTCTACCAGTCGAGAGCTCTTTATTTCAATGGCCCCGCCAGTCGAGAGGCTATTACCTTCCAGTTATTCCACCAATCGAGGGTCCATGAGAATTTAATCACCTCACTATTTAATGACCCTAGTCTTCATAGACAATTGAGGACGATCATTATTATTAGTCTCCATAGACAATTGAGATATCGTGTACCAAAACAGCCAGAGGACTTTACCACAATCAACATCCATCTCCATAGACAATTGGAGATTTCATCAAGTCTTCATATACAATCGAAGACATCATTCATCATATAGTCTCCATAGACAATTAGAGACGATAATCAATACCAGCCTCCATAGATAATTGGAGGTATCAAGCATCGAGTCTTCATAAACAATTGAAGAAAACATCATTCATCACATATTCTTCATAAATAATCGGAGATGACAATCAATATCAGTCTCCATAGATAATTGGTGATGCCATGCATCATCTTTGGGAATAATAAAAAACATTATCATTCATCACACTGTCTCAGTAAACAATTGGAGATGACAATCAATATCAGTCTTCGTAGATAATCGAAGACATCTTTATTTCATCACATAGTCTTTATAGACAATTGAAGACAGCTTCAAATTAGTCTCCATAATGAATCAGAGACGACATTCATTCCCAAGTTCTCGTAAATAATTAAAGATAGTATTTCATCTTTAAGTCTTTGTAGACAATCAGAGACATCGTGTGTCTTTTCAATTAAGAACAACAACATATTTTTTTTAAATCCCATATATCATACACTGGGTAATTTTGAGAAATACCTCAAAATTTTGCCATTTCCTCATCTCAAACTACATTGACTTGATTCTCGTGACACTCAAAATATGTAGGAAGCTCTATGCAGAGTTTAGTCATCACAACCCCACAATCATTCTTTCGCTGAAGTAAATAATAATCTTGCATCTCCAGCATCTCACAGCTTGATACTGGGGCAATTTCCAGAGGAGGGTCGAGAAAATGTGAACACTTCCATTCCCGAAAAGTCCTCCTCTCAATAATCATTCCAAGTGATCACTTTCCCTAATAACAAAGCAAAAGGCAATCTTCCTATTCTTTTGAACTACACCCGACCTGATCCTCATATAACTCGAGGTATGTAGGCAACTCTAAATTAGAGTTTGGTCGAATTTTTATCAAAATTATTTTTTGTCTAGCAAAATTGGCTACACGTCAATATTTTCATTTGAATACTTTTACATCCTCCTCAAATGAAAAGGGAAAACTGTTGACACTTAATTTTTGCTCATCATACTCAAAATTAACGTCTTCAGGTTTTCTGATCGTTAAAGGGCACGAAATATAATTTTCTCATACTTTTACAATTCTTAATCATCCTTGTTGTAGGATTTTTGTCAAACTTTTACTTATCATAATTTATTAATAATTCTCTGTATATTTGAATTTTTTATCAATTCATTATCATTTTAATATTTTTACAATCATCTGCACATGCACATGATATGACACCATATTTTTATAACATTTTCAAATTAATTATATTTTTCCAATATTTTTAACATACTTTATATTTTTCCATAATTACAAATCTATTTCTACATTTTGCATAGTTTGCAAATGCTTAGTTGAGTCAGTTATTTTAATATACAGTGCAATAATTTGATGACTTGTCACATATGATAATGACCGAACAATAATTTCTTGTCACATCCGACAATGATCACACAATAATGTCTTGACACGTCTGAAATGACAACTCAATGACACCACTCTTTGGACAATAACTTTGTCCGTTGGTCAAAAGGATGGAAATCCTTTGGTCGCTACCCTAAGGACTAAAGGGTGTGCTATTATAAAAAAGGAGGGGCATCTTTTTATCCAATTGGACAATAATATGTACTATTTTTTATTATAAATAAGTGGTGGGGGGTCAATATCTTTGGATACAATTCATACACACACACACATTTACAATACACACACCCACACGTATTTTTCCTTTCTTTCCCAACACACACCTCTCTATCGCTCTCTCTATATTTTCATTGTCGGAGCTCCAGCGAATGAGCTTCAGCCATCACTATTATATGGCCTCTCTTTTCTTTTCTTCCCCATTGCCAACCACCAAGAAACCTATAACTCCCCAAAAATGGGTCCCGGGATGCCACACGGTGCTCTGAACTACAAGTAGTCCCGAGCTAACCCTGAAAGACTACTACTCATTCTGATGACCGAAGTAAAGATAATATAAGCATGCGGTATACTAAGATACTGAAATACTGTCTGAAAATACTTAACTAGGAAATATGAAACAACCAACACTGAAAAACTAAAATATATCTAATAGTCGGACAAGCCTCTAATACTACTACAAGAGAGTCGTTGGGACAGAGCCCCAGTTGGATCGAACTGTCTGACATAACTAAATAAATTAATTCGGAAAGCTGGAAATTTGAATTACTAGGTCCACGAACTCTGAGGACTTACCAACTATCGGGATGTAGATGGAGATACTCGCGGTCAATCACGCTACTGGAACTGATCACTTGAACCTACATTATGAGATAATGTAGCACATAGACATATATGTGGATCAGTACTTTTGAAATGTACTGAGCATATGCGGGTGAATGCATAAGTAAAACAATATCTCAACATTTACATATACTCATAAAATAATGCATGCTAAATGTAAATGTCTCACATTAGCTTGAATCACTGAAAGCTGAAAATCATGAGTCATGAACCATAAAGCATACAGTATAAATCTTGCGAGACATAACACTTAGTTCTAAAAGTTGTACTTGTAATCTGTTTTCAATTTATGCAAGTTAAGTGTAAAATTACTCACCTTTGTATCTGTAACTAAAAGATGAAATCTCATGGCTAATGACTTATGTAAAACAATATCTGAATAAAATCGTGAACCTTTATACTTAGTTTCTAAAAGCTTTTCTGTTATTCTTTTCTGTTAGGATTACTCTATTCTATAGGCTGTAGGGAAATACTTTTAAAAACTATGCTGCAAGGGAGGTTCTGCTAACTGACATACACTATGTGAGCTATCATAGCATCCAACGTCTAGTTCCCTTATAGGAAAACCTCACATTGGGGAGAGGTGTCATATTCTTGCCAAGGAGAATAACCTAATCTAAGTGATCACAATCTGTATATGTATCCATGTACAAATGGAATATAATATGAATTTGTACCTACATTGGTTCGTAGTTTTAGGGAAGTAGGATACGCTAAACCCACACTTCCCGCTCGGTGCTAAATACTACTCCCTTTAATTTGTATGCTCAATCTTTAGGAAATCCACTTTAAAAGCTTGTATAAAGGTTTGTAATGAAATACTAATTATGCATCTTCTGTTATAAACTATAATCAAAACTAATCTATTTTTTGTAAAATATAATAAAACTGTAAAGTTGATTCCATAACTTAACTGAGGATCAAAAGATCAAATCTTTTCTGAAAAATCTGAATATAAGTTATTCATAGGATGCTTAAGAGCATCATCTTCTTGAAATATCAATGCATACACTTAAGGCTTAAAACCCATGTCTCAAACTCATGTCAAATTATAACAAAGTCATGTTCAATAATCAGCATCTTCAAATTCTTGTATAATTCTAGTCAAGATAGTGAAATTCAACTTTCAATGTATATAAAATCACTTCATACACATAAACATGCAAAAGCAGAGATGTAATTCAACATTTAATCACTTGTAATATCAACATCTTCAAATAAAGATAATTGGGTATGAAATCTAAACTATAAAACATATAATCTCATGTAAATTCAACTTTAAAAACTAATTTTTGGCACAAGGATGAAAGAGGATCCTTGTTCATAACCCCACACACCTTGCTTGATAAATAGAATGTAGAAGCTTGAACTTTTGAATCTTTAATGGTGTTCTTGAAGCTTCTTCTTGAAGTTCTTAAACTCGGAACTTTGGATTATAGGCTTTATTGGAGTAGGAGTTATGGAATTGTTCTTGATTCTTGGAGCTAGGGTTTTGTTCTTGGAGAAGAAAAAGATGAATAATGAAGCATCTATGCTATTTGCTGCTAAAACTATGTGTTTGGACGGATTAGGTTAGAGTAAATGACTCAATTTGGCCCGATAAATTTATCATTTAACAACACAAAAACTGGGTACCAACACGATCAGCGACATATCGCATCGCTCACTGCGATGCGATTAGTGACACGTCGCATTGCCTACCCGACACGAACACCAACACAGTACGTCTATATCACATCGATGTTCTATTTTGGCCAGCCAAACATGCCCCAAACCTTCTTCAAAAATTACAAAACTCCCCTCAGAGATACTATAGACTACCCTGATCATGAAACAACTTAGAAATTGACATTCCAAGGTCGGAAGGTCAAGAATAAAATCATCAAAGTTTAGAGGACAAAAAATGAGACTAAGTCTCCACTACTTGGCTAAAATTTCAGGTCCTAAGTCTCTGGTGTGCATCTTTTGAGATGAATTGAACTAGAAAGAATACCGGGTATTACAATATCTCTCCCTTGAGAACATTCATCCTCTAATGAGACTAGTTAAACTAAGGATACTGAGGAACTGAGACTATTTAATAGAATGCACAACTAAAATAAAACTGGATGATTGAATCTAAAACATAGTGAGTGACTGAACTAATTTGTGAGTGTATGAATTGACATAAAGATAACCATATGGCTGAAACTGAGACTTAAAAAGAGAACTGAGTTAAGGAAGACTATTACCTTAGGCTAAATTTGAGTTTATGGAGAAGAGGTGGGGGTAGTTGGTTCATATATATGCTTCTGCTTCCCAAGTGGCACCCTCAATAGACTAATTTTGCCACAGAACTTTGATCAAGGGAACTTCTTTTTTCCTTAGTCTGCAGATCTGGTGATCAAGAATCTCTATTGAGGGATCTTCGTATGAAAGGCTACTCTGAATATCTTTGCTTTCTAGAGGGACTACAACAGCTGATTCATCCATACACTTCTTCAATAAGGATACATAAAACACTGGGTGAACTGATGACAAATCTACAGGAAGCTCAAGATCATATGCTACCTTTCCCAAACGACTCAAAATCTTGTAGGGGCTACATATCGGGGACTAAGCTTCTCCTTTTTGCCAAATATCTTCACCCCTTTCATAGGTGAAACCTTTAAATAAACAAGATCATCAACCTTAAATACAAGATCTCTCCTTCTTATGTTTGCATAAGATTTTTGATAACTCTGGGCTATTTTCAGTATCTCTCAATCAACTGAAATTTCTCCATGGCTTCAAATACCACATATGGCCCAATCAAAGTAGCCTTACTCACTTCGAACCAATCAACTGTAGATCTACATCTTCGCCCATAAAGAGACTCAAACGGGGCCATTTGAATACTAGAATGGTGACTATTATTGTAGGTAAACTCAATCAATGGTAAGTGGTCATCCCAACTACCTTTGAAGTCAAGAGCTAATGCCCTCAACATATCCTCTAAGGTCTAAATGGTCCTCTCTACTTGACCATCTGTCTATGGGTAAAAAGCTAAACTAAGATGAACTTGGGTACTAAGACCCTTCTGAAAGGCTTCCCAAAACTGGGAGGTAAACTGAGTACCCCTATCTGAAATGATGGACAAGGGAACTCCATAAAATCTAACCAACTCTCTAATATACAACTTGGCATAATCCCCAGCTATGTAGGACATGTGTACTGGTAAGAAGTGGGATGATTTGGTCAATCTGTGTACAATAACCCAAATCGAATCATGTTGTCTACGCGAATGGGGTAATCCTATCACAAAGTCCATATTCACCTCTTCCCATTTCCAAGTGGGAATACCAAACTCCTGCAATGTGCTACTAGGTCTTTGGTGCTCTACCTTAACCTGTTGGCAAGTTGCATACTTGGCTACAAATTCTGCTATATATTTTTTCATGCCACTCCACCAATAAACTTTACGTAAATCGTGGTACATATTGATAGCTCCTGGGTGAATGGAGTAACGCGCACCATGCGATTTTTCCATAACCCATTGCCTCAAATCATCATCACACAGCACATAAAATCTACTCTAGTATCTTAACACACCATCTTCCCCTTTGGAGAAAACCTCTATATTTTGGTGTTTAACCGACCCCTTCAGTTTGACCAGATTAGAATCCTTATCATGCTTCTCTTTCACCTCAGAGAATAGAGAAGACTCTAAACTAATCTGAACCCAAACATTCCCCACAGCTGAGTCAACCAACCTCATACCCAATTTAGCTAACCGATAAAACTCTCGAACTAGTTCTCTCTTATCATCCTTCACATGAGCAACACTATCTATTGACAGTCTACTAAGGGCTTCTGCCACAAAATTATCCTTTCTCGGATGATACAAAACACTCATGTCATAATCCTTTAACAATTCTAGCCACCTTCTTTAACAAAAATTTAACTCTTTTTGCATAAATATACTGCAAAATTTTATGGTCCGTAAACACATCAACATGCACCCCATAAAGATAGTGCGTCTAGATTTTCAAAGAAAACACAACAACAGCTAATTCAAGATCATGAGTCGGATAGTTCTTTTTGTGAGGATTAATCTATCTAGCGGCATAACTATGACTCTATCTCTTTGTATCAAAGCACAACCCAAACCAACTCTAGAAGTATCACACTAGACAATAAATCCATCTGTACCATCAGGTAACGCTAAGACTGGGGCTGAAGTGAGTCGAGCCTTTAACTTCTGAAAACTCTTCTTATAAGAATCTTACCATTGAAACTTAACTTTCTTCCGAGTCAATTTGGACATAGGGGATGTAATGGATGAAAACCCCTCAACAAACCATCTCTAATAGCTAACTAAACCCAAAAAACTCTTGATGTCTAATAAAGAGATATGTTTAGGCTAGTTTCTCACTGCTTTGGTTTTTTGAGGATCAATTATAATGATATCACCAAAAATGATATGACCGAGGAAAGCTATTGATGATAACTGGATCTAAGGTCTATCTTGGAGAAGTAATTTGCACCTTAGAGTTGGTCAAATAAGTCATCAATTCTAGGAAGAGGATATCTATTTTTTACTGTGACTTTATTCAGTTGATGATAGTCAATGCACGTTCGCAAAGAACCATCTTTCTTTTATATGAATAGGATGGGAGAGCCCCATGGAGAAATACTGGGGCTTATAAAACCTTTATCTAAGAGGTCTTTAAGCTTCTCTTTTAAATCCTTAAGCTCGGCTGAAGCCATATGATATGGAGGAATGGAGATGGGTTGAATATCTAGAAGAAGGTCAATAACAAATCTATTTCCCTATCGAGTGGCAACCCTGGCAAATCTTCGGGAAAAATTTCAGGAAACTCATTAACTACTCAGACTGATTGAATTATTGGAGCCTCAGACTGAGTTTCTTTGACTCGAACTAGATGATAGATGCACTCTTTTGATATCAACTTTCTAGCTTTAAGATAGGATATAAAATGACTCTTGGGAGACACTGAATTTCCCTCCTACTCAAAGGCTAGCTCATCAGGAAATTGAAACTTTACTACTCTAGAGCAACAATCTATAGATGCATAACAGGAATAAAACCAATCCATACCAAGAATAATGTCGAAATCAACCATGTCTAACTCTATTAAATCTACTAATATGATCTTATAAAGGATAGTGATAGGACACTTTCTATAGATCTATTTGACAATAATTGACTCACCCACTAGGGTAGAAACTAAGAAGGGCTTAGGGAGTTTTTTAGGTCTTGCCCCAAAATTTACTGCATCTAACGGGGTCACATAAGAGAGATTCGACCCGGGGTCTAACAACACATAAACATTAAGATGAAAGACACGAATTATACTAGTAACAATATCTGGTGAGCTCTCCTACTCCTGATGGGATGGTAAAGCATAAAACCAATTCTAGCGCTGACTATCACCAGTGCTGGATGATGCACCCTGAGGAGGGACTGGGCAATCCAGAGAAGCTGGTTCACTAGTAGCCTGAGTCTGGGGATGAATATCCTGGTTTCTCTACCTAGCATACAGATACTCTTTAATTCCATGACCCAACTTACCATAACCATAACAATCTTTCTATCCCAATAAGCACTCACCAAGATAATTCTTACCACACTAAGCACATAGAGGATAACTGGGTTTTCCACTCATACTATTCTGAGATTTGGACATAGAAGTATTACCCTCACTACTCCTACCTAGATCTGGGGTGGGAGCACTGGCTGATGATGGTGCTGGCATGGATGTATGACTCTAAAACTATAAATGATTTCCCCCTCAAAACTTTGTCTGGCTATATTCAAAGTGCCCAATTCTAGCCTTCTTATTTTCCATCTCTTTCCCCTTCAACTTTTCTGCCTTAATTTGTTGGGCATCAATCACCAGTCTAGAAAGATCCATATCTCCAATAAGCATAGCAGTCCTACACTCCTTGACTACCAAACCAGATACTCCAGTAACAAATTTACTCATACTCGACGAAGGGTCAGCTATCGTGTCAGGGGCATACCTAGACAACTATTTGAACTTAAGGCAATACTCCTTCACTGTCATTGAGCCCTGCCTCAGGTTCACAAACTCCTCTACATTAGATTCTCTCATTTCACATGGAAAGAACCTATCTATAAATATATCCTGAGACACCTTTCAACTCATAGGAGTTGCATTCTCACCTCTACCATTCTTTCACATAACCTCCCAATCATACGCCATATCCTTAAGCCTATAGGATTCCAACTCTACACTTTCCTCTTCACTAATATGCATAATCTGGGTGATCTTTCTTACCTCATCTAAGTAAAGTTGTGGGTCTTCATAATCTGCTTTCATAAAGTCATAAATTTTGGCTACTGCTAAATCCTCATTCTGCTGAAGTAGTACTATCGCATGATGGTTGCCCTGAACATTGGCAGTCACAGGTTAAGCCAATTCCTAAAAGGTAGACCAAAATTCAGCATGGGATACATTTTCATTTAGAGGGACAGCAGGCTGGGGTAGATGGTTATTATTTTTGCGTGCATTAGCTCAGCGAGGAGGCATATTCAACTGTTACATAATAGCATGAGTTAAAAGAAGGTAGAGATACTGTAAGCATAATAATTGTGTGTTTGGGCAGATTTAGGGCTAAAATTATGTGTTTGGACGGATTTGAGTGAGGGTAAATGACTTAATTACCCCCCATAAACCCGTCATTTAACAACACAAAAATTGGGTGTCAACACGATCAGCGATGCATCGCGTCACTCACTGTGATGTGATTACTGATACATCATGTTGCCTACCCAATACGGCACGTTTATATTATGTCGACGTTCTATTTTGGCCAACCAAATATGCCCCAAACCTTCTCCAAAAATTTTGAAACTCACCATGAAGATACTATGGGCTCCCCTAATCATGAAACAACTTAGAAATTGACATTCCAAGGTCAGGAAGGTTGAGAGTAAAATCGTCAAAGTTTAAAGGCCAAAAAATGAGACTAAGTCTCCAACACTTAGCTAAAATTTCAAGGTCTCTGGTGTTCCTCTTTTGAGTTGAATTGAACTAGAAAGAATACGGGGTATTACAAAACCACCATGTGCCGTCCTCCTTTCTATTTCACCTCTCCAATCGGTAAAAACTGCTAGAATCATCACTGGATGGACGAGAACCATCAGCCCATACCGGTGAGCCGCCATCTCCCTCACGTTCTAGACGAAATCCAAACAACTACCAATAAAACTGCTTACTGCCCCTTTTCCTTTTCATTTTTTTCTATTTCTTTGCCGGAATTGATGACCGTCGAAGCCCCCATCGATTTTGCTACCTTTTTCCCCCTTTTTCGCTATTGTCCGCCAAAAAATAGGCTAGATCTAGTCATCTTTTTATTTTTTGGGGATTGCTTTGGCAAAATCCGTTAAATCAACACTTCCACTCGTCTCTCCTTTATCTTAATGTATGTTAAAATATATTTTCTGATATTATTTAGCTGGAGTTGTACATTTTTGGTGAATTTCATGGATTCCGACATTTTTTATGCATTTAGACATATGCTTTCAATTTTTGAGCTACTTTTATTTGTTTCTGTACTGGTGGCATATTTTGTTGGACTGCCCCACTGATTTAGGATAGATTTTTTACTGAGAAAATTTAATTCGGTGTTTGTTTTGCTTAATTGTTGATTGGCTGATTTTGGACTATTTTGGGTGTTTACTTCATCATTTATTACACTGATAATGAAATAAATACATGGCCGATGACAATATCTCTCTATCAGATTTTTTAGGCCACCCTATTACAAAAGACGGACTCTATTATCTCAAATTTATTGTCTTAAATCAAAGGTCAATACATGGCCGATAACAATATCTTTCTGTTGGATTTTTGAGGACACCCTATTACAAAAGACGGACTTTATTTGCTCAAAATTTATTATTTTATATTAAGGGTCAATACTTGGTCGATGAAGAAATTCTCCGTCGAATTTTTGAGGCCACCCCATTACAAAAGATGGACTTTATTTTCTCAAGTTCATTTCATTTTTACACATACCTTTACATATTCTTTGTGCGCATAGATTTTATCTATACACTTGATATACATACACCTTTTGCAGTCCAAAAAAAAAAAAATTCCCCCTCCCTCTTTGATAAATTTAGTCTAGCCGAGTACCACATTTGTGGATCCTGAAGGGTGACTAACACCTTTCCTTTGAGATAATTTGAACCCTTACCTAGAATTTCAATTAGTTTTTACATACTATAAAACATTAGTCAAACGTGTTAATAAATAGGTTTCCTTATTTTTCTTTAAAAATTAGGTAGCGACTCTGTACAAAATTCAATTCCTTTAGAGTCCATAAGTCATGTTTTATTTAACAATGATAAAAAAAATAGGGCATGACGACATCTTTTTTAGAATAGGTCTGATCAGGCATCTGTTGATGATGTGATATGTTGTGCTTACTGCTCCGCCCAAAAGTGATCTTGGAGATTATATTCTAGCAGCATGGTCCTGGAAGTTTCCTGGAGAAACCGATTCTTTTGCTCCACTATACCATTTTGCTGAGGAGACCGAGGTGATGAGAAGTTTTGAGAGTACCTGTTCTGAGCACAATACTCATCAAATGCCTTGTTTTCAAATTATCCTTCGTGATTGCTATGAACGTAAGTGATAAAGTGTCCAACTTCTCTTTGTACCTTTCTATAAAACATCTCAAAGTTTGTAAAAGCATCATATTTATGAGTACAAAACATTACCCAAGTAAAACATGAGTAATCATCAACTATAATGAAAACATATCTCTTTCCACCAACACTTGCGATCTTGGTGGGGCTAAATAGATCCATGTGGATTGTTTAAGCGGTTTTTATTAGAGATAATATCTTTGACTTTGAATGATGCCTGAGTCTGTTTACCCAATTGGCAGGTATCACAAATGTGATTCTTTTCAAACTTGAGCTTAGGCAGACCCTTCACCAATTCCAGTCTGGACAGTTTCTCAATGATATGCATACTAGCATGCCCAAGCTTTCTGTGCCACAACCAAATATTATTGATTTGCACAGTGAGGCAGGTTAAGGTAGCAAAGTCAGAGTTGTTTAAAACATAAATATTATCATCGCATTCATCAGTGAGGGAGATGTCTTTTTTGTTGTGTTTGATGGAGCAACTTTTAGCTTTGAAGGTGACTCCAAATATGGCATCACACAGCTGACTGATGTTGAGCAAGTTATGCTTGAGTCCATCTACCATATACACTTTAGTAAACTCACATGAGGAGCTGAGCTTTACTAAACCACTCCGATGACATTGCCTATAGCGTTGTCACTGAATCTGACTGATCCTCTATCTATTTTCGTTAAGGCACAAAAATTTTCTTTCTTTTTGGTCATGTGTCTGGAACATACTCTATCAAAGGACAATATTCCCTACATGTAGCTCTTGTCGTCATGTTCCTACAAAATAAGAAAATTAATTTTTTTTAGGTACCCAATTGGCCTTGGGTCCTTGAGGGTTAGATGTGCTTCCTTTATGATTCCAAACCCACACACTTTTAGGCTTATGCCTTCAGCTGTAGGATTTATGCCCTTTCTATCCACAGATAAAGCATACAGGTCTTTAGAGGAGAAAGAGGTTTTGGCTGATTTAAACGATTCTGGTGAGGAATTTGAATTGTTTTTAAAAGAGTTTGATCTGACAAAACTGTGACTTGGTGATTTTTTTATGCTATTCAATTTCATTTTTACATCATCAAGATCTTCATGAAGCAAGTCGTTTTCAATTTGACATGCTTTAATTTCTATTTGATAGTTTCTTCGTTCCTCTTTGACTTTTTATTTAAATTGAGCTTTACAACTTTTATTCTCTTGAGTGAGTTTATAATATTCATTTATAACTTCCTAAATCTCATTGGTATCAAAATTAGATTCAAGGATATTGCAATTATGACAGTCATGTGGTCTTACCTCGCTAGATTCACCTTTTGCCATGAAGCATATGTTAGCATCTTCTGCCTCTTCTTTAGTTTCATCTTCATCACTCAAAGCACCAAATTTTTTATTCTTCTTGGATGGTTTTCTTCTTAATTTAGGACAGTTTTGTTTGAAGTGGCCAGGACTTCCACAATGATAACAGTGATCATCATTCCTAGTGGAGTCATTATTTTTAGCTCCTTGGGATCTTTGTTGTCTCTGTCTCATGATTTTCCTTACTCCATAATTTATGAGAGTCATTTCTTCACTATTGGAATTTTCTAGAATGTCCTCTTCTTCAGTTGATGAGGCATTGAAGGCCACTAGTTTCTTTTTTTCCTCCTTGTGGTACCTATTGATATAATTACATTCATATGCAATGAGGTTACCTCGTAGTTCATCATATGTTATGTTATGAAGATCTCTATCTTCCAAAATGGCAGCCTTGGTTTCCCAAATTTTGGGAGACTTCGAACCAACTTTTGGACTTACAGGCTATGTGGATAGATCATCCCCAGTGATTTTATTTTGCATATGATCTTGTTGAATCTAGAAAACATTGTTTCAATGTTATCATTTTCTTTTATTTTGAACAGCTTGTATTCATTGACAGGGTAGTGGTTTTTGACTTTTTGACTTTGGTGGTACCCTCATATGTTACCTTCAATTTGTCCTACATTTCTTTTGTAGTCTCGCAAGTTGATATCTTATCGTATTCTTCTCCACTAACTGCACAAAGAAGTAAACTTATAGCACGTGCATTAGTCTGGATTAACTCTTATTGTTCTTTGGTGACCTCAAATCTTTCAAGGTCTTTTATGTCAGTACTGCTCAATTCTTTATATTTATCCTTTTGCTTATCTTTGAGTCCTGGAATTGTCTTTGGTCCCTTTTTAATGACAACCCAGGCTTGGAAGTCATTCGATTGGAGAAAGATTTTGGATCTATTCTTTCAGTAAGAGTAGTATTGTCCATTAAAGTATAGTGGCCTCATGGAGGATTAACCATCTTGAAAAAGAGCATCGGAAATTTGATAGTTTGCCATTTGATCTTTGCTCATGTATGGTTAAGCAACAATGTTGGTTAGACCTGCTCTGATACCAATTGAAAATCAAGAGGGGGGTGAATTGAAAATTTTTATGAGTCGACTATTGATTCCTCAGAGTCGGCTCACCTGCAAATCAGTATACTTAACAAAGTAGATTAGAATTGAAATAAACAAGCAAGTAAATAGCTAAATTTAAAGTATAAGACACGAAGATTTATCCTAGTTCAGAACACCAATGTGGTGCCTACTTCCAGTCCCTTTAGGGTTTCAACGTTTCCTTAGATCTTTCAATGTTGATCTCGAGTACAATGATGAGAAACAAGTTTCAAATACTTATTTTGTTCTTCAAATCTTGTGATACATATTCATTTTGTATTACAAAGTTGACTCGATCCTATTCTTTATATAACAATTGTAAGCTGGAGATTATAAAGCTTTGTGAGATTAAGATTGAGACAATTCAAGGTTTCTCCTTGAAGTTGCATGTCTGCTTCAACCTTTTGTCTCTTCTTTTATAGTTTCTAGCTTCCTCTGTCGTTGCTTCATAAAGGAAACCCAAGATATTTCTTCTCAATCAAGGATTTGAATTGATTTCTTGATTGAGGGATGGCACCATAAAGTATGTTCATATCAGATATGTCCACATTTGGTACAACTCCACAGCTATACATATCTATGTAGAGGTTGTGGTCTTTTTTCCTTTTTGTTCTAGTTATTGATTGATTTGATTTTCTATGATTTTGGGATTGTGATCCTTATTCCTTTTATTTAAATTCTTGATTGATTTGCTTGTCATACTCCTTAGATATCGTGGCCGTGTATCTTCATGATTAGATGCCCTTCCATTTTGAGGCGGCTCTCTTGCTAACTTCCATGTTGAATTAGCCTTCTTTGATCATTCATATCCTTGTGTGACATATCCTTCCATCATTAACGATCTTTCAATATCTTGTAAAATTCAACTTATTAGTTTGCATTATTAAAACTTGAATATAGGAGGCTAACAACAACAACGGGCGTAGGTGTTTGATCATCATCTGGAATATTCATGTCCAGATCATCAAACTTATCATCAAAGATGTATTGTGGTTGTTCTTCTTCTATATTTTGGTTCTCATTCTCTCTTGATTTTTCAACCACGTACACCCTTAACACCAGCCTAGATGAATCACTAAGATAAGTACGCAATTGAACCTAATCAGTAATCGTGAAAGGTAGTACCCTCTGATTTTCAAAGGAGCTATGCATGTAGCTGATGATGAGTTCTTCCAGTTGACAATTCAGTCCACAATAGTTGATGATTAATTTCACAAAATCATTATACAAAACATTACTTTGGACTGTCATAGCTATTGTCTCTAGCATTTCACTGTCCTTCCAATGCCATACATATCGATTGCACTTCTCGACCCATTCACCATGAAAATCCACACCTATTGTTATTGATCCCGCCATTAGTGGTACCTAAATAAATTCATTTGTTAAAAAAGTTAATAATGACATCATAATAAAATTAATAATGATTTTATAGTACCATAACATGAACCCCAACAGATGACTAATCTATTGCAACAGATGAAAAATATGTTGCAACAGGTCATTGATCTATTGCCACAGATGACTAACCTGTTGGGATTCATGTTACGATACTATAGAACTTTAAGCTAATTCTAATAAATGAGTCATCTATTATAAATGGTGAATCATATATTGCAATAAATTATCCATCTATTGCAATAGATGAAGTGCCTGTTAGGATAGATGTTATAGTACTAAAGAACCTTTAAAGCCAATTCCAACAGATGAGTGACATATTACAACAGATAACTAACCTATTGCAACAGATGAGTTACCTGTTGCAATAGAAGACTCGTCTGTTGGAAACGAGTTTATATTTTGTTCCAACAGGTAACTAATCTAGTTCAACAGATGACTCCTTTGTTGCAACAGATAACTCATTTGTTACAACAAATTACCAATCTGTTTGATTTATGTTACGACACTATAGAGTCATAAACATGAATCTAATATATGAGTCTTTCATTGCAACAGATGACTCATCTAACGCAATAGATGAGTGATCTGTTGAAACAAATGGATCTTATGTTAGATTCGTGTTCAGGTTCTATCCATTGTTGAGAAAACAACACAGTAACAGTCTACCCAGATGACAAATTCAACTAAAAATCATAATTTTACTTACCAAAGTCACCTATGAAGTAATGTCAAAGTGATGTACCAACAAAATTTGACCTAAAATATTAGTCAAGTAGCAGCAGTAGCGGTAACAACAATAACAATGGTCAACAAGAAGAAGATGATGATGATGATAATGAAGAAGAAGATGGTGATAATGAAGCAGAAGATGATTAATAAAGCAGCAGCAACAATAAAAAATAAAAATCGCGAAGAGAGATAAAACAACAATGAATGAGAAGAGAGAGAAACATGCGGTTTATTTTCCTCACGTTTCCTATTATATTAGGTTAATATTTGGATCAAAGTGTAAATTAAAAACCTTGTGGGCTATTCTCAAACTTCTCTAAATTTCTCTATCCATAATAAAGTAATTGTCACCTACACTCAATTATTAAAACTTAAGTCACCTACGCCTCATTTTGAAACTTTTTTGTCACTTTTAACTCAATTGCCCTAGTTTCTCTCGACCTACTGTTATTGATTAACATTTTTCTTTGCAACTTATGTAGTCAGTAGTCATGAAGTCAACTAGTGCACATCCATAAGCATAATAGGATTTGTAAGGTAAAATTATTGCAATATATGGAACTCCATATATTATTTGAAAATTACGAAAAAAATATTATAAATCACAATAGTTAACTACTTAAAATATCAAAAAAATCATATAAAAATTTGATTGACTATCTAAATTCTATTTGGGCCTCATAAGTTGGGACAAAGAAAGAAATATATACTAGGTCTGTGCTAGTATGCGCTAGATCTAGTTTACAAATATTAGATAGATTTGGGCAGGAAAGTGCACAAGTAACTACTTGAAGGATTAAAGTATAGCCAAAAGTTTTAAGTTTAACGTCAAAACTTAAGTCGTGATCTAAAGTTTGAGTGGTTCACTGTCTATGACTTCTAAGTTAGAGAGCTTCTAAGTTAAAAAGAAACTTGAAATGAAAGTATTTTAAGTTATCATGCCATTATAGCCAGAATTTTGGTCAATCAATCATTGCGTTCTATTTAGGGTACCTATTGTAAAGTAAAATCTCAAGGAAAGATTCGAAGCAACATTTTCCAAATTTAAAACAAAAAAAATCTTTAAAATAAGACAAATAATTTGGAAAAACGAAATAAGAAAAAGGAGAAACATGGGGATAGCTCACCTCGTAGTCGTAGAGACAACAGATCTAAGCTCAAAACCATAACAAAACACCCAGAGCAAGATGATGAAAAACGGACGAGAGAAGAGTGAAGTTTTTTTTTGTGTGTTTTAATGAGAGTGACCTTTCAAAGAGAATTTTCCCTTCTTAAAGGGATGACTCTCTCTCCTTTAAAGGTGTCTATGTTGCACTACTTGAGGACCTTCCCATTCTGCCTTTGCTACCTTGAATCTTTTAATTCCTCACCAGTCGTAAAACATTGAGGCACTATCCACTCCTAATCATTCACCATGTAGAGCATTATCTTCCTTAAAATGCAACTATGAACCACTCTCTTTCAACATTTCAAAAAATTATATGACCCCTTAAATTTAAAGAAATTACTATACATCCAATATACAACAAAAATAGACAAACTATGAGTGTAGGAACAAAGACTAGAACAAGATCAAGAAAGAAACAAGGAGAAGAACACTTACTGAATGTAATGAACACAACAGAGGCTAGAAAATGAACAATTATAGATAGTACCAAAGGAGGGGACAATTCCACATAGTTATACAACTTCTTGAAGCAAAGATACGACTTTTGTCTCTGTCTCTCTAAATGTACTCTCAATCACCCTATATGAAAAGAACCCAAAAAAGGCAAGGACTGAAAAAGAATAAAAAGGTGAAGGAAACAACGAATAATAATTGAGCGAAAAATGAGATATGAACAAACCTACAATTGTAAGTTGTTCTAAAGACGAAGGGAACGAAAATAGTCCACTGATGGTGAAGAAAATTAAAAGTAACACTGTGACACTTTGAGGATTATGCAAGAGAGATGGTGATAAATGGATGTTTCTAGATATACATATTGTGTCTCTGGAAAAGAACGATAGTAAGCATAAGATTTTTTTGGACTGAGTAAACTGTCTATTATGCCCTTGGTCGTCCCATGGTCACTATTCTATGTGGTAGAAATATCGACGGATCCAATATATTTTTTTTTTTGTCTCAATTTATGAGACACAAATAGAATTTAAAATAATCAGTTATGTTTTTAGATATTTTAATCAGTTAACTATTGTAATTTATAATACTTTTATGTAATTTTTAAATAATATATATTTTTCTCCTTATCAGACTTTTTTGGCTGACATTCAATTATATTTTCTTAAATAATTTAATTTTTTATTTATTGTGATTTAAAATATTTTTATTCTATTCCAATTTAAATGACACAATGCTTAGATGATCATAATAATTAATTAAGGATGATGTAGTAAAACCACGGTTGAAGCAGCAAAACAGACGTGTCTTAAATGACTTATAATAACTATTAGAATATAGTAAAATTACTATAAAAAGATACTTGTGAAAAAAATTAAGTGAGCCTAATATAAAAATTGTGTGTTCGAAAGCCTTATATGAATATTACATATGTAATTCTTTTTCATTTCTAGTAAAGCATTTATTGACTGATTTAATGATACTTTTTGTAAAATTATTTGATAATGAACAAAAATATATATATTTAAATTGGTTAACAACTTTAAATTTTAACCCACCAATTTCATGCCTAATAGTATTTTTGTGGGCAAAATACTAAAATATTATACGCTTGGAGTATTAAAAATTTCGACGGAGTCAGAATGTTCACTTAGAAAATTTAAAATATAAGAAAATAAATATATGAAGAAAAAAATTCAACATTTGCCATAAAAAATAAAAAAAAAATTAGTTCTATATAAACAATCTAATATTTCATGAAAGGAGATTCAAATTATAAATTTTGAATTTATTTAAAATATTATTTTATAAATAATGTGGTTGAATAAGTTGGGACTTGTAAGTGAAAATGTTGTTAGCCACCTATTGTATCTACTTAGAAAATGTAGACACATAAACCAGAAAAAAAAATGGCTAATAGAGTTCTTTCTTGATATGACTATTAACTAATGATTGTACCATTTATATGTGAAATGGAAAATATCCCTTGGTTGTCCTTCCACTCACTCTTCTATATAATATATAATAATAATAATAATAATAATAATAATAATAATAATAATAATAATAATAACTAGTCTCATAATAATAATAATAATAATAATAATAATAATAATAATAATAATA
>NC_061120.1:10654774-10702687 GCF_002878395.1 Capsicum annuum | reverse complement strand
ATAATATAATATAATATAATATAATATAATATAATATAATATAATATTACTGGACTTCTCCATAAGATCCTCTAAGAGATTTTCTAACTCTTTCAGCAAATAAAGGTGGAAGGCCATCAATGAATTTAGCTTTCCAATGGTCATACTTACTTTCGGGTAAATCCATAACCCTACTAAGAAAGGCATCTTTATACCATCTAAATTCGCCTAAGTTTTTACATTTTAAACCATTAAGAAGGGTCCTAATGTTTTCATATTGATTAGTAAATCTTCCTCCGAAATGTTCAATAATCGTAAGCATAAGGGTATAGACAGCATCCGAACGTCCTGCCCGAAGAGGTCGTCCTAGATTATCTTTCCCGAGATTATCATTGGTAGCATTAAAAATAGCCTCGCGTTTTTCATCATTTAAGAAATTATCCCACCAGCCGCGAAGTTGGCCAGTAAATTCCGCAACAATCATTTTACAAATTGTTGGGTCGGTGCGATTGGCCCAATTTTCAGGCGAAGCAGTGGTTGTGGCAATTGTAGCATACATAGACATACGATGGATAAGAATAGAGATTTGTCGATCAGATAATCCGTCAATATTCCATTCATAAATAGCTTCTCCACTATAAGAAGTATTCGTCTGATTCCATTCCCTTTCCTCTATCAGAACATCTTGAGGAGTTGGGCGTGGATAATATGCAGTAGACATACGGGGAATATCAGCTATTTCTTTTCCGATTGTTTTTTAATCATACCTTTCAACTTATTTAGCTCGGAAGAGATTATATCGCCAGTAGTTTGAGTAGACTCAATATTATCAGCAAAATTAGACTCAAGATTTTGTACAAAATCATCAGAAATATTAAGAGGTTGAATGTTTAAACGAGAGAATTTTTTATCTAAGAGTTTCTCTAATTGGTCTAATTGAGAAACTTTTTTAAATCCTTCTATTTCAGGAGGTCTTTGAATACAAGGTTTTGATAAAATATATCCTTCTTCATCAGTGGTTTTGGAAGTAGAAGGAATGTTAGAGGAATTCATTTGGATGCTAAGTTTGTTAACTAACTCAATTAATTCGTCAAGTTTTTTATAAAGAGAGGAAATGTGTTCTCCTAAAACCTTGACATAAAGACTCAAACAATTATTTTGGGCGATAAGGTTATTTATTTCAGAAATAGTAATTTTTCCCATATCTTCACTGACAAACTTTTGAAAAGCAGAAAAAGTCATGCCAGTATTATTGGGCAATATAAAGGAAGACTGAGGAGGATAGAGTGCTTGAGTAATTGTGCCATCAGAATTTTGATAAGATCTTTCGATTATTTTGACATATGACGGTAAATATGCATACATGAACTATGGTACAAAGAAAATAATTTTATTATGTAAAGCACAAATTTCATAGAATTCTTCTGAAATATTTCGTAATTCATCAGGAGTATAAGTTTCAAAAAACCATGTCCTAAAGGTTTTCCATTTTTCAGAAAAAAATTCTTTCTGAATATATTTTCTTGCTTGAGAACCAGGACTAAAATCAATAAGTTGTGTCATCATGGTTAAACAGAATTGATGTCAAAATCCATTTCAGATGGGGTAGGATTTTCATTATCAAAATCTTGAACTATATTAGTTTTTGAGTTGATTTTTATCTTTTCTACACCTTTAGGTGTAATATGCGAATCTGCAGAATTAATAGTATGCAAAGATGCCGCTCGATTCCTAGCTGGACCATACTGAGGTTCTATAGGAGAAATATGATGAATAGAAGGAAGTCTTCGTGGTATTGAGAAAGAATTTCTATAAACTGGAGGATTACTATCAAATTGTAGACAAATTCGTCCATCTGGATTTTGAGTTACTTGTGTTAACTCTGAATTAGTCACATCGTCCACCAATTGTTTTGGGGAAGTGACTGAATTTAAAATCCATGTTTAGGGGAAATCAATTTCATCCCATCTAATAGGTCTTCGGGTAGTGACCCTAGATTTTATAAAATTAGTTTCAATAAGCATAGTGCAATCAGAATTATCATCAATTAACTTACATCGAGGATTTAGAGTTGATAATAATCGATAGTATATGTAGTAAGATAATCCTATTAGTTCAGATCTAGGGACATAATCATATCCATGAGTTTTCACATTTAAGGTTAAAGCATGAAGAATATTTACATCAGTTAGAGATAATTGTAAATTTAGCTGAGTATTAAAATATACAGGACCATAAGCAAGAGTAGATTCAATAGATCCCATTAAGGATTTTCGAAAATTTAGATTTCTAGCATCACGCAAAGCAGCTAAAAATGTTTCAGGGAGACCCTTTAGGGTTAAAGATCGAAAGGCAATTTGTACTAATCCAATATGCATATAATTATAATTACGTTTAAAAATATCAATATCATGCTTATTTAGGATTTGAATAGTTTGTTCATTAGCATTTAAATCAAGAGATTGTTCAGTTGTTTTAATAATTTGTTTATGTTTTATTTTATCAAAAAATCCATATTCATATATGGTTTTTAATTCAACTTTTGGAATTGTCCATTTATTCAGTAGATCCATATCTTGAGGTAAATCTACCTCTTCGAGTTTTGTACTTTTAGTACTAACTTCTCCCATATCCATAGTTATAAGAGTCTTATATCTATGCTAAAAATCTTCACCTCACTTAACATATTTACTATGAAAATTCACAGGCTCTGATACCATTTACAGGATCTCTTAGGCTGCGGTATGTCACTCAGCCTACCAGACCATATAATTTACTTTATTAAAAAATAATCTAATATACTATTATTTTTTTTAAAATTATACTGATTACATGTAGTCAATAACTAATATAATAATAATAAAACTAATCGATCTAATGTGAAAAAAGTTACACTAAAAAATATATCAAATATAATATACAATTTATTATGTATAACGTAATCTTTATCTTTTACTTATATTTCAATATATAAAATAAATATTTTCCTTTATACATACGTTAAACATGCATAATCTTTATATAATGAATATATGTGTGTGTGTGTGTATATATATATATAATCTGCCGTATACATAATTGAAAGATGAAAACTGCTCTTTATAGTATGTATTTGAAAGGCGATGTTTTATAGTACGTATTTACAGGCATAATAATGTAATATATAACCGATAATTCATTAGAATATAATGAACGTGTTCTATTATAAGGTAATATATACTTGTGGATGTGATATATATAGTACGAATTCAAAAGTTTATATATATATATTAATAAATATATATTTGTATATATATATATATAATAATTTTAGATATATATATGATGTAGTGATCGATTGATGGACGATGTAGTCAAAACCTATTTTATTAAGCTAATCAAATATAATTAATCCATCACTCATCTGAGAATGTATAACAAACACATCTCATTATTTTATTGGATAATAATATACTTGTGTACGTATGTGTGATATATATAGTACGTATTTAGAACTTGATATAGTCGATAATGTGTATATGTGTGTGTATGTATAGGTATATATATATACTATGTACTTATTATACAGTAAAGGTATACTAATGACATAAGATAATGTAATCTATAATTCATTCGAGTATTTGTGAAATACATTGTATATTATTATAGGATACTAAAATCATGTATGTAATGTTTATTGTACGTATTTTAAAGCTGATAGACAATTGAATATATGTTTATATATGTATATCTCGTGTAGTGATGTATGTAGTTATCAAAAGCTAGATAACTAAATCTATATATCAAAATAGTTTAACTGATACGTTGATATATATCAAACTATTGAGGAAGTATAGATATACTATTTTCGATCAATGTAGACACGTGTATGTTTTAGAAGTTGTAATAACGTAAGACTAGTATTACGAGGTATATGAAAGGAGAGGAAGGAAGTAGGAGAGGGAGAGACAGAACATTGAACGACCGTGCCAAATAACCTAACATATTTAATCGATAATTTATTTGATTAACACGTTGTATTACGAGCGAGGTTTATATATATATCAATAGCTTTTACAAATTACGATAAATTGTTGGCTAATTAGCTTTTAATTACGATATTATATATATATATATATATATATATATAAATATAAAATATCGTAATTCTCAAAATTCATTGATATTATTATATTATTGAGGAAATATACTAGTCCTGTTAATGTGTTGATAAATAACCAAGTATCTGATTTGTACATATTCGCATTGCGTTAATATAGTGATAACATAATTAATTATATGATTTAATCATTTTATTAAAATTGTGCACATGTGATTGTTTTTTGATAATAATTTGTATAAAAGTAAGTCGAACACTTATATTTTACTTTGTGATCATTTTTGTAAAATTTTAATTAACTTAATTAATTAATTAATTTTTTTAACTAAATTATAATTTTTTTTAACTAATTAATATATTTTTTTACTAATTAATGAAAAACCGACCACAAGTGGTCGGTTTTCATTAATTAATGAAAAAAAATTAATTTAATAAATCAACCCGACCCGACCCATTCTGTTTTAAGCCTATTAATAAAAAAAAAACAAATCAACCCCCCCCCCCCCACACACACAAAAAGAGAAATTCGATCCCCAAATTCCCTAAATTTCCCTAATCTCAAATCCACAAATCCACCCCATTGCCGCCAATTTCCGCCGCTCCTAGCTCCGGTAAGTTTCAAAAACTTTAACTCTTTATTTTTCTTGTTAGATACTAGCTAAAGTATGTATTTTAGTTTGCTCAAAGTATATATTTTTCATATTTGGTAGTAATTAAAATTTCTTTGGTAGTAATTTTAGTTAGCTCAAAGTATATATTTTTCATACTTGTTCTAATTATTATGCTTCGTTACACAATTTTAGTTAGTTGCAAGTTAAAAAAGTAATGAAAATTTAGTTTTAGTTAGTTCAAGATTCAATTCTAGTTCAAGAAATTTCTTTCTAGTTAGTTCAAGATTCAATTTTAGTTGAAGAAATTACCTTTTAGTTAGTTGAAGATTCAATTTTAGTTATTATGCTTCATTACATAATTTTTGTTGGAAATTTTCTTTTAGTTAGTTCAAGATTCCATTTTTGTTCAAGAAATTTCCTTTTAGTTAGTTTAAGATTCAATTTTAGCTAATCCCCTCTTTGTGTGTGTTTAGCAAGTAATTTAGGGTTTATTTGTATTGATACTCCATTGTAGTTTTAGTATGTTGGTGGTTTGTGTATGGTGATTTTAAGCTAAAATATGAGAACATAAGGATGCCAAGATTTTTGTTATTTTGCATAATGATCAAGTTTTTTTTTTTAATTCTACTAGCCTAATGGGTTGCATGGAATTTGATGTTACCGTTTGACAGAATCCGAATTTAGGAAAAGGATTACTTTGCTATTTTTCCGGTGACCGCTTATCTCTTTCACTTTAATTTAGGCCAAGCTAAGGTAAGTTAACTTCTCTCTAATTTGTTATAATGAAACCTTGTTATTTTTCATATTGAAGTCTAGTGAAGCCGTGTGTGGCCTTGTTCAATTCACTAGCATTGTTGTTATCTTCTTGTTATTGTTCATATTAAAGTCTAGTGAAGCCGTGTGAGGCCTTGTTCGATTCACTAGGATTGTTGTTGACATCTTGTTGGTCTTGTTGTTGCTTGTTTCTTGTATTGTAAACATGAACTTGTCTCATTTGGTTGGTACTTTAAAGGGGATTTTGTTGTTTTGAATGTGGTTTGTTAGGTGACTTAGTCACTTGAAAATGGTTAAGTCTAGGGACTTTAAAGGAGATTTTTTTTGTTTTGAATGTGATTTATTTGGTGACTTAGTTGGTTGAAAATGGTTAAGTGTAGGGACTTTAAAGGGATTTTTTTTATTTTGAATGTGATTTGGTAGGTAATGTAGTTGCTTGAAAATGGTTAAGTCTAGGTACTTTGAAGGGGATTTTGTGGTTTGAATGTGGTTTTGTTTTGATACCTAGTTGCTTGAAAATGGTTAAGTCTAGGGACTTTGAAGGGAATTTTGTGTTTTGAATGTGGTTTTGTTTTGATGCTTAGTTGGTTGAAAATGGTTAAGTGTAGAGACTTTAAAGGAGATTTTTTTGTTTTGAATGTGGTTTGGTAAGTGACTTAGTTGCTTCAAAATGGTTAAGTGTAGGAACTATAAAGAGAATTTTTTTGTTTTGAATGTGGTTTGGTAGGTCACTCAGTTGCTTGAAAATATTTAAGTGTAAGAACTTTAAAGGGAATTCTTTTGTTTTGAATGTGGTTTGGTAGGTCACTTAGTTAGTTGAAAATGGTTAAGTGTAGGAACTTTGAAGGGGATTTTTTTGTTTTGAATGTGGTTTGGTAGGTCACTTAGTTGCATGAAAATGGTGAAGTGTAGGAACTTTAAAGGAATTTTTTTTGTTTTGAATGTGGTTTGGTAGGTCACTTAGTTGCTTGAAAATGGTTAAATATAGGAACTTTAAAGGAGATTTTTTTGTTTTGAATGTGGTTTGGTAGGTCACTCAGTTGCTTGAAAATGGTTAAGTGTAGGAACTTTAAAGGGATTTTTATTGTTCTGAATGTGGTTTGGTTGGTCACTTAGTGGTACGATACAAATTTGGTACGTATCAAAAACAAGCCAAAAATAGTCCACAAAAAAAGGGAAACCCGAGAGCTCAACAAACACCAAATCTCGGTTCCAACAACATCAAGGAACAAGGTGCAAATGGCACCAAAAGCACTAACAACATCAAGAGATAAACAAAAATAACGAAAGGAACAATACTGCAATAACAACAATCCAATGGTTACAAGATTACAAGAACAACAAGAACCAAATGGTTCACTAGACTACACAACTAGTACATGATATATAAAGATAGGAAGTAAGACATACACTATTACAAAGTTAAGAACCCAAAGATGTATTAAATCTAAGAACCCCTAAGACTTACAATAACAACACCACACTCTTACGTGACACAAGAGGGATTCCACCGCTCAAGCACCAATGTTTCCAAGCAATATACAATACAAGTGAATCCACACTGTTCATGTCCTAGTTTAGGCCTAGAGACCCTCTCTCTCAAGAGATGTGTTCTTTCAATAATATCCAACAAAAACTAATGAACTAAAACTCTATATTGTTCTATTTATAGCACTTTACAAATAAAAGGATAAAATGACAAAATGGCCCTTTAATGACCAAGTAGGCAAATAGGCACCCATGGAGTGTTTTTAGGGGCAGTTTCGAGCCCTTTTAACACTTCAACTCGTACACCTCCGAGGTTACATCCAAAATACTCAAAAATGCTCATCTTCATGATAGTGCTTATATCATCAAGCTCAAATATAGATCTATATACCTTTAGTATTAGTGAATCAAGAAACAACAATAACAACAAAGAAATCCTAGACCTAGACTCAACAAATTTCAGCCAAGACTACAACAAGAACACTACAAGTTTCTCGGCCATGAACAAGAACAAAAACAAGAACAAGAACAAGAACAAAAACATTTCTTTCTCTTTTGGAACACCAAAATCAGTCCAAAAAATAGTCCACAAAATGGAAGAAATCCGTGAACCCTTTTGGGACCAAGTCTCAGCTTCCCAAGAACACAATAACAAGAAGATAACAAGGTGTTTATTACACCAAATTAGCGGACAACAAACTATATTAAAAACATAAGATGATGAACAAGAAGACAAAATATTCAGATTTAACAATAATAACAAGAACACAAGATTACAACACAAACACTAAACAAGATTACAAGAAGGTAAAAGGATAGATAGCTAGACCACATGAAGGTATAATCTTAAAACCCCAAGAATGGATACTCTTGGACCCTTAAAACTACACACAGTAATAAACCTATCTCTTACGTGACACAAGATTGGATTCCACCTCTCTAGCATCAATGCATCCAAGCAAGCAACAACAAAAGAGAATCCACTATATTGTTGTATCCTAGTTTCGGTGGTCACTCTTCTCACTAGAGAGAGAACTTGTTACAAGTATTACAAGACTCACAAATATCATCCAAAAACTAAACGAAAAACCCTACAATGTTCCTTTTATAGCTATTACAAAATATAAGTTAAAATGATCAAAAGGCCCTTCAAAGAGTGGGCACCCATCTAGTGTAATTTATGGGCTGATTTGGGTGCATTTTGGGCCTCTTTTACACTTCAATTGCACGTGCCAAGGCCGGGTCCAACACGCACTCTCCTAAGTCCATATCTATGATTATTCCCATATCATCCTCTCCATCTTGAGAGGAATTTGTCCACAAATTCATGGCTTCACCTCGTTCAATTGGTCACTTCAAAGGAAACCTACTAAAAAACAGTCCGCAAAACATGATGAGCCCGAGAACTCAATAATAACAAGGGACATATCAAAAAATGAGATTAAAACAGCCCACAAGTAATGCACAAAAATAGTCCACAAGCTAGCCAAACCCAAGAGCATAATGGCAATAAGTCTTGGATCTAACATCTTTATTTTGACCCTCGGCTTCCTCTCCCTCTTGAGATTGGCCTTCAATCTCATCTGACTCAAGTCTCCTTATATCACATAAACATCGTTGTAGACTCCATATCCTTTATGTCTCTCTCTACCATGTTTCTTTTCTTAAATGTGTCGGTTTTTAAAAAGGGAAGTTTTGGTTGAGAGGCTCAATTTGGTAACGTGGAGCTTCGGTTGTGGAGTTTGGATAGGAGGAAATTGGCTTCCAAGTCCTCTTTGTTGGACTTGATCAACTTGTGGGGGAAGTGGTCTATCTTGTTCTCGATTTTGAGGGCTATTTGTAGCTTGGCTTGGCATTATGTGGTGGTCTTGGAGGATCGGTCATTGGAAGTAAAGTTTCGGGAGTAAAAGCATGAGAGTTCCTTCGACTCTCCATTCGATCCAACCTCTCACGCATAGTTACCACATCCGAGTCAATTTTTTTAAGACCCGTATTTGCCCTATCAAGGTTTCGAGACAAAGCATCAAGGAGGGCCAAAATGATTTCCATTATGGCCAAGAAGTTACCTACAAAATAACAAATAAGTTAGTTGTACAAGAATGTTCCTCACACTCCCTCTCTATTGTTTTGTCTCTCGGATTTTTTTTCTCACTTTGATCTCACAAGTTTTATAACATTTCTTGTACTCCGTGAGGCAGTGAGAGGTGGATCAAGTATTACAATGACTCAAAAGGATGGGACACACAAAGGAACATAGACACGAAGGACGTTTTCAAAACTAACTTACAATCTGAAACTAGCTTGTAAGTTAGTAATGGAATCAACAAATGAAACTAAAAAAACAACACAATGAAACTAGAAGAATAAATTTTGAGCTTAAAAATTTTGTGTGAACAGTAAATTGGGTGATGTGGCAGCATACCATTGGTCACGTTCCCATAATTATTCACTAGTTGAAGTTTACAAACTTTAGTTACTATGTAATGGAAACAATTGGTTTTGGAGGGAAAGTATATGTCTTAAATCTCCTTTAAGTCTAATCTTCAAAAGGCAAGACTTGACTTTGTAAAATTCCCACAAAAAAAGGTCCCTTGAAACAAGGAAAGAGGTTGAAAAGTAGATGTCAAGTGAAGAAAGTGATGACTCAAGTCTTCTCACAAACAACTTTACAACTTGTAGGTTCACCTTTTTGAATCTATGTTTCACTTTTGGTTGTCTTAAGTTGTAAGATGAGATGAAGAACAAGATGAACACCACAACAACCTTCAAGAACACATCAACAATACAACAACAATTTCCACCCCACGGCAAACATCAACACACATCATGGCCAATTTTAGTGTCAACACACGACCAAGGTTCTTTTTGGTGTTGTATTTCGGTTTTAGCAAGGGTGAAGGTTGTGATGAATGTCAAGAACTCAACAACAACTTTATCAAGAGAAACAAAAACACCAAAAACATCCAACCGAGACTATAACAACAAGTCCATACATCCAAGAACAACAATTTCAACACACGGCCATGGTTTTGTTCATAACAACAACAACAATTTTTTTTAAAGCTCAAATCTAGATCGACTCAAAGTGTTAATGGAAAAGAATACTAACACTTGAAACAAAAACACAAGCAAAATAAATCCCAGAACTATACACATAACATTCGGCCAAGATACAACAACAAGAAGTTGTCTTTTTTTTTTCTTAGCAAGAAAGCCTAAGATTGATATTGTAAGAACAAAACCAAAGATGGATTTGATACCAAATGATACAGGACAAACAAGAGAACACCAAAATCAGTCCACAAAATGGAAGAAATCCATGAACCTTTTTGGAGACCAAGTCTCGGCTTCCCAAGAACACAATAACAAGAAGATAACAAGGTGTTTATTACACCAAATCAGCGGACAAAAAACTAGATTAACAACATAAGATGATTAACAAGAAGACACAATATTCAGATTTAACAATAATAACAAGAACACAAGATTACAACACAAACACTAAACAAGATTACAAGAAGGTAAAAGGATAGATAGATCAACCACATGAAGGTATAATCTTAAAAACCCAAGAATGTATACTCTTGGACCCTTAACACTACACACAACAATAAAACTATCTCTTACGTGACACAATATTGGATTCCACCTCTCTAGCATCAACGCTTCTAAGTAAGCAACAACAAAAAAGAATCCACCATATTGTTGTATCCTAGTTTCGGTGGTCACTCTTCTCACTAGAGAGAGAGATTGTTACAAGTCTTACAAGACTCACAAATATTATCCAAAAGCTAAACTAAAAACCCTACAATGTTCCTTTATAGCTATTACAAAATATAAGTTAAAATGACCAAAAGGCCCTTCAGAGAATGGGCACCCATCTAGTATAATTTATGGGCTGATTTGGGTGAATTTTGGAACTCTTTTACACTTCAATTGAATATGCCAAGGCCGGGTCCAACACGCACTCTCCTAAGTCCATATCCGTGATTATTCTCGTATCACTTAGTTGGTTGAAAATGGTTAAGAGTACGAACTTTAAAGGGAATTTTTTTGTTTTGAATGTGGTTTGGTAGGTGACTTAGTTGCTTCAAAATGGTTAAGTATAGGAACTTTAAAGGAAATTTTTTGGTTTTGAATGTGGTTTGGTTGGTCACTTAGTTGCTTGAAAGTGGTTAAGTGTAGAAACTTTAAAAGAAATTCTTTTATTTTGAATATGATTTGGTAGGTCACTTATTTACTTGAAAATGGTTAAGTGTAGGAACTTTAAAGAGAATTTTTTTTGTTTTGAATGTGGTTTGGTAGGTCACTTAGTTGGTTGAAAATGGTAAAGTGTAGGAACTTTAAAGGAAATTTTTTTATTTTGAATGTGGTTTGGTAGGTCACTTGGTTGAAAATGGTTAAGTGTAGGAACTTTTAAGGAAATTTTTTTATTTTGAATGTGGTTTGGTAGGTCACTTAGTTGGTTGAAAATGGTTTAAGTGTAGGGACTTTAAAGGAGATTTTTTTTGTTTTGAATGTGGTTTGGTAAGTGACTTAGTTGCTTGAAAATGGTTAAGTGTAGGAACTTTAAAGGGAATTTTTTGGTTTTGAATGTAGTTTGGTTGGTCCCTTAGTTGGTTGAAAATGTTTAAGTGTAGGGACTTTAAAGGGGATTTTTTTATTTTGAATGTGGTTTGGTAAGTGACTTAGTTACTTGAAAATGGTTAAGTGTAGAAACTTTAAAGGGATTTTTTTTGTTTTGAATGTGGTTTGGTAGGTCACTTAGTTGCTTGAAAATGGTTAAGTGCAGGAACTTTAAAGGGAATTCTTTTGTTTTGAATGTGGTTTGGTAGGTCACTTAGTTGCTTGAAAATGGTTAAGTGTAGGAACTTTAAAGGAAATTTTTTGGTTTTGAATGTGGTTTGGTTAGTCACTTAGTTGGTTGAAAATGGTTAAGTATAGGAACTTCAATGAAATTTTTTTTGTTTTGAATATGGTTTGGCAGGTCAGTTAGTTACTTGAAAATGATTAAGTGTAGGAACTTTAAAGGAAATTTTTTTGTTTTGAATGTGGTTTGGTAGGTCACTTAGTTGCTTAAAAATGGTTAAGTGTAGGAACTTTAAAGGGATTTTTTTTGTTTTGAATGTGGTTTGGTAGGTCACTTAGTTGCTTGAAAATGGTTAAGTGTAGGAACTTTAAAGGGAATTTTTTGGTTTTGAATGTGGTTTGGTTGGTCACTTAGTTTCTTGAAAATGGTTAAGTGTAGGAACATTAAAAGGAATTTATTTGTTTTGAATGTGATTTGGTTGGTCACTTAGTTGCTTGAAAATGGTTAAATTATATGACTTGATCTAATTAGTTGAACCTGATTGATTGCATAGATGGAACCTTATTATAGCTGGATATATCAACGGAACAATTCTAATAGAATGGGTATTAGGGACGAATTTGTTGAAGGTATCAAAAGATTTGTTGAACATGCTAAGACACTTAATATGTGGATACGTTATTGGGTTATTCATTGTCCTTGTGTTAGATATGATGGGATAAATCTTGTAAGTGAAGAAGATGTAAAGGAACATTTTTATAAAAAGGGCTTTCACGAGGACTTTTTAAGATTGCATGGCATTCATGGGGATGTTGCACAAAATAACTTTGTTGTTGGAGAAAGTAGTAGGTCTATAGGACATAATGAATATCAGGATATCGGGATGACAGAAATGGTGCACGATGCTTTTGGGATGCAACACAGGGTTGAGTTTTGGAAAAATGTTGAAGATGTTCCTAATAGCGAAGCAGGCAATTTCTACAAAAATTGCATGCCGCTAGTCATCCTTTGTTTGACGGGTATTTGCACTCTCATTTGTCTGTTGCTGTTAGATTATTAACTATTAAATCTGACTGGAATATTGCTGAAGGAGGAATAGACTCAATGATAGACCTTATTAAAGAGTTAGTTGACCTCGGCTTGGAGGTTCCTGATTCTTTCTATAAGGCAAAAAGATTGGTGTCAAAGTTAGGTCTCTCCTCAGTTAGAATTGATTGTTGTGAAAATGGCTGCATGTTATACTTTAAGGAAGATTCTAACCTAGAGTTCTGTAAGTTTTGTCAGTACTCTTGATATAAACGTGGTTCTACTAGAAATAAAATTATTATTAAGGCGATGCATTATTTACCTCTTATACCAAGGTTGAAGAGGTTGTATTCTTCAAACAACTCAGCCCCTCATATGAGATGGCACAGTAAAAATATAAGGCCCACTGGTGTTATGTGTCATCCATCTGATGGAGAGGCTTGGAAGCATTTTGATGTAAATCATCCAAATTTTGCAGCTGAGCCACAAAACATTCGATTGGAATTATATGCGGATGGGTTCTCTTCTTTTTCAGTTAGTGGTGCACCATATTCATGTTGGCCTGTATTTATCACTCCTTATAATCTTTCTCCTGAATTGTTGATGACTGGTCCCTATATATTTCAGAATTATGTTATTCCTAGCCCGCGTAATCCAAAAAGAGAAATAGATGTCTACTTGCAACCTTTGATTGATGAACTTCCAATTTTATGGCATGAGGGGGTTGACACTTAGGAAATCTCTCGTAAATAGAATTTCAATCTGCGTGTATATCTAATGTGGACTATTAAAGATTTTTCTGCTTATGGAATGTTCTTTGGGTGGATGACAGCTAGAAAGCTGGCTTGTCTATACTGCATGAAAAAAATAAAATCTTTCACATTGAGACATGGAAGGAAAAATTCATGGTTTGATTGTCATCGTTGTTTCTTGTCACCTAATCATGAATTTAGGAGACTCAAGAATGCATTTAGAAGGAATAGAAGGGAATATGATGGTCCACATCCAAGGCTGTCTGGTCATGACGTCTGGAAAATAGTTCAGAATTTACCTAAAGCCAGCGAGGAACGATTGTACAGGCTGGATGGATATGACGTTTCACATAACTGGACTAAGCAAAGTATATTTTGGGAGTTAGAATATTGGCCAGATAATTTACTTACACATAATGTTGATGTCATGCATATTGAGAAAAACTATTTTGACAACTTGTTCAACACATTTATGGATGTCACCGGTAAAACAAAGGATAATCCTAAGGCCATACTTGACTTACCAGAATATTTCAACCGTAGAGAATTACACTTACAGCAGGGGCCCAACGGCAATGTTCTTAAGCCCAAGGCTAGTTTTATATTCAAGTTGGACCAAAAGCATCAAATTTGTGAGTGGGTTCAAAGTTTGAAGATGCCCGATGGATATGCCTCAAATTTGGGAAAGAGGGTTGATATGACACAAGGAATCTTGCATGGAATGAAAAGCCATGATTGTCATATTTTCATGGAACAATTACTTCCAATTGCTTTTATTGGTTTACCTGAAAACATATGGAAACCAATAGTAGAGATTATTTTGTTCTTCAAAGACTTATGTGTCACCACATTAAAAGAAGAAAATCTGGCGCGAATGGAAAGTAATATTGTTGTTATCACTAACAAGTTGGAGAAGATTTTCCCGCCAGCGTTCTTCGATTTGATGGAACATCTTCCCATTCACCTTGTGCACGAAGCTCGGCTAGGCGGTCCAGTTCAAACTAGGTGGATGTATCTATTCGAACGGTAAGCATTTGCAACATATTTAAATTCATACATAACTTTTTAAAATATAGAAAACATCTAACCTTAACATTGTACAGGATAATTGAAAATTGAAAAGGAGTCCCAAAAACAAACATAGGGTGGAAGGCTCTATAGTCGAGGCATATCTTGCAAGAGAAACTTCTTAATTTTGTTCATTTTACTTTAGTGATGAAGTTGCTTATTCAAGAAACTGACCAAATCATCATCAGGACGATGTGAATGAGCCTCATTTGCAACCGATATCAATTTTTAATCAATCTGGTTGTAAGGCTAAAAAGATCATACCTCGCCGGCTCACTCCTACGGAGCGCAAGTCAACAACTTTGTATGTCATGCTGAATTGCCCGGAAATTGAGCCCTTTCTGAAGTAAGGAGATTAAAATTTTAACATATCTTATTTGTTTACTCATTCCCTTAAAGAAACTAATTGTGTTTCCCATGTTGGATGTTCAGTTCATTTAAGACTGAATTCTACGAGAATCAAGTGTATGCATCCTTTGCAACGTGGTTTAAAAATAAGGTTCGTAAGTGTATTAATATTTCTACAAAGTTTAAACATTTACACACTCTTCAGGTAAAATATATATATATGTATAATATTTTTAGGTACACCATTCACCAAATGCAGTCGCATACGATCAGCTCTTGAGAGATATTTCTTTGGGTCTAGTTGAAGCTAATGCAATGTCCCAATACAAAGTAAATTGGTTTAAATTTTTCACTGAACAACACTCCAGAACAAGGAAAACAAATAATAGTGGTGTTTGGGTTAAGGGTGATGATGATGTTGATTACTTTGGCATCATACATGAGATCTTAAAACTGGAGTATGCTGGTTTCCCAATAAAAAAATTGTCCTCTTTCGATGTAAGTAGTTTGATCCAAGCACAAAAGGCACAAGAGTACATAGAGATCATAACATCATTGAAGTGAAGCATAATAGCTCGTATCCTATTTACAATCCATTTGTTCTAGCGTAAAATGCTAAACAAGTGTATTATGCTCCTTATCCGTTGCGCAATGACAAGTCTCATTAGTGGGCTGTAATAAAAACAAAGCCTATAGGCTGGGTGAAAGTTGAGAATGTGCTGGAGACTGCGTATCAAAATGAAATACAGATTGATCACCAGCTAGTGGATGTTGAATAGTGGACGGTTTGAATCACCCAAAAAATATATTTGAAGAAGTTAATATTGCGGAAGAAGAGATTGAGTGAGTATGAGATAAGGAAACCTCTGAAGAGGGTGAATGGTTTAGTGGAGAGTCTTCAGAAAAGGAGGATTAGTTGTGTAGGTTGTATTCATTATGTATTGATGTCTTTATGCTTTGTACTATATATTTACCTTTATGTTTATTGTTTAAGATTGATATGTAATATACTGTTTAAGTTTGTTGTTTCCACTTTTCCATGATTTATATAGTAGTGAAAATATTCTTGTCTATATCTCGTATTGTATTAGAGCGATTTGAAATGTGAATTAGTAACTTGAAATTAGTTTCTTGGAATGTTTTCTTATATATTCATTTTGTAGGAACTAACTACTTGTTAACTTAAGTTAATTTAGATGTCAGGTAGAGGTGACAAGGGTAAGGGTAAAGTTGATACTACAAAATCAAAAAAGAATAGACAACCTCTAGCTTATAGATGACCCACATGTATTCATATATTGAGGGTCGGTTTGCTGACACGATAGCACGACCATCATATTCTAGGTTGTCCGAGGATTCGATACATACTCTTACGCATGTGGGGCCACCGCATGGGTCTACACTAACTCATTCTGCTCCTATGGTCGTGCCACCGCCAGCACAGTACTATTAGATGACCACTGGCACCTCCAGACATCTACCATCATCAATACCCTCCTGCAGCAGTCACGCAGCTTCGCACAGTGATTTTGCTGGATCTATTGGGTTATCGGATCTTCATCTTGGAGGCACTCCATTTAGTGCTTCAGATCCGCCCACGCTAGTGCATGCACAATCACTTACAAGGCAGCCAGAAGACAAAAATGATTCTGGGAGGATTTATCTTGTTCCAATTGCGAGAGGGTAAGATTTTTAAATATAATAATGCTACTCATTTTTTCATTACTATATTATTATGCTCTATGAAATAACTGTTTGATCTTGTGTTATAGGTTTGGTCCGGATGGTGGAGTTGGACAAAAGACGTGAATATGCATTACTCGGCACTTCAATGGCTACTGGACCAGCTGGCAAAAGGTTCCAGAACTTGACAAGGAAAGAATGTTAGAATAATTTAAGGTAAGGATTTAACTTTTCGACTACTTATTAATACTTTGTTAGAACAAAAGATTGAATATTATATTTTTATTGTAGAAATTTTACTGGTGGGATGATGAAAATACATTTCTTATAAAGAAGAACTTTTTCATAAGATGTAGAGCCAGATTTAACGATCTTTTGGATTATGCCCGAAAGAAATTGGTAAAACCTAAGTGGATTCCTGAACCCGTATGGGAACTGTATCTTCGCCATTGGAATAGTGCAGAATACCAATTGTTGAGTGAAAAAGGAAAGAAAGATCGGGCATCATCCAAGGGTGGCTTCCTACATACTGCGGGTGCCAGAAGTACTCTTGCTGTGATGGAAAAAATGGTATGTAACTTTTACAGTTTTAGTTGTTTGTTTCTATTTAAATTTTTTTATTATTTGAACATTGATAATTTTTTCATATTCAGAAAAAATTAAAAGGTAGGGACATACCACATTATGAGCTATACGAGGAGACTCATGTGATGAAAAAAAAAACTCGACTGATGAAGATGTATGGGTTGAAGCTCGTGCAAAAGCTGTCCATATAAGAAATAAATTCTAAATTTATGAATCTTTGTCTTAAAGTTGATATTATTCAATTATAACTTTTTAACTTTTAGTATTAACTTTACTTTGAGTATAGGACGAATATATACATCTTGTTGGTGCGTATCATAGTAGTCAGCCTCCTGAAAGTTAGGGTGGCCCAATACCCCAACATGTAGAGGAGGAGTTATGGGCAAAAGTTGTGGGTCCTGCCAATAGAGGTCATTTGGTCGGATACCACAAAAACTTTTTTGGCGATAATGTTAGGTGTTCGTCCGGCCCATCTTACTCTAGCTCTTCAGTTGATAGAGAAACGATTGAAAGACTATAAAGTACGATTTCTCAACTCACTGAAGAGCTTGCTGAGCAGAGAAAGGGGAAGAAGAAGACAGAGAAGGCAACAACATCACAATTCAAGAAGCTGTAGCAACAGATGAACTTTTTCATTAGGACTGCGGGGGTTATTCCTCCATATCCTGGTGATGCAGTTCGGGCTGCAAAGGGTCTAGGCCCCTGGATGATTTCAGCACGAATGATGATATGGAAGACGAGGACGAATTAGATGATGATGACTTTTAGTTTTTTGATTTTTGTATGTGTTGTACTTTGAATTTAGACATTTTGTTGTATGAAACTATTGTTGTAGTATTTTCATACCCACTTTTGTTGGACATTTTGTATGTCTTGTACCCTTTTGAAAGTATTTACAATTGGTTTTTGGTTGTTATTGCTATTGTATTTGATTTGATACTGTTGTATTTCATTGTTTTTGTTGCATGTGGGATTTGGTTTTTATTTTTTTTTTAAATTTTTTTAAAAAAATCCACCAGTTGTGGGCTGTTTTTTTTTTTTTTCAGGAAACCTACCACAAGTGGTCGGTTTTATAATAAATTAATTATTTAATTTATTAGAAAACCTACCACAAGTGGTCGGTTTTCTAATAAATTAAATTAATTAATTAATTTAATAAAAAACCGACCACTAGTGGTCGGTTTTTTCCCTAAAATTATTTTTTTCAATTTTAATAAAATAATAATGAATTTTAAAAAAAATATATATTTTTAAAAAAACCGACCACTTGTGATCGATTTTTAAAAAACTACCACAACTTTACCGATCACACATTTTGGTCAATTTTGTGATCGGTTTTTGGGGAAAACCGACCACACGAGGTCGATTTTTGGGGAAAACAGACCACACGAGGTCAATTTTCCCTTTTTTTTAGTCGTGTTTCTTAAATTTTAGTATTTTAATGCTTTTATATTTACTAGTCTCTCGGCACATGCTTTGCACGTGTAAGGTAATCCATATATACTGAATGATTTATAAAATAATATTAATATTATTAAAATAGAGGTTTGAGTAAATAATTTTATATAAAAATAAAAGACATACTGTGTCAGATATAACGTCTGCATCGATCTTGACTTTCACTTCTGCCTTATGTGTTATGTCACTGATCATGCACATTGGGTACTCCATCTTAGTCATGCTTAACCTATAATCCTTAGACATTAGTGAATCACTCCAAACTTTAAGTCAATCATTAACTCCATGGTTGTCTCGTTAATTATATTAGGTCATCTATGAATAACATACCATAATACCTCCACTTGATTATGTTGTGTCAATCGTCCACCACTCAAAAAAATATGAACTGGCTAAGGGTTGGTCTTTGATGCAGCGTTCCCAACACGGTTGGAAAGTCTTTCTAAGATGTCTTCCATTGTCCAACCCAAATCTTGTATTCTTAGTATATGTCCTCAATTTTCCTAATGTAAGCCGGCCATAGGTACACCTGTAAACTCCAGACATCCCCAAAAGACCTTTGAAATGAATTTACTTAAGTCTTTTCTAGGTCAATAAATATCATGTATAAATCCTATTTTTGTCCCTATATTGCTACAACCATCTCTTTATATGATGAACGACTTTTGTAGATGATCACCCTAACATAAATTTGAATTGGTTCGCGGTTGTAGTTACATTGCACCTCATCCCCATCTTCATTTCTATCACCTGCTTGCAATTTTTATTGTATAGCTTAGAAACTTCATACCTTTATAGTTATTGTTTATTTTTATTTTTTTAATTACATATGTACTGATTTTGATCTTCTCTTTTTTTTTTTTTACTAAAGTGCACGCTTTATTTGTGTCTTGTGCTAGTAATCATTTTTCCTCTTAAGCATATAATATTTATACCAAATCTGAACACTTTGTCATGTGGTGATTAAAAAACTAGATCATCACTATACAATTACCAAAAATAACTTAACATTTGAATTTAAGCTTGAAATCATTGCGGAATAAATTATCAGAATACAATTATTGAAATTCATCATACACTAATGTTGAAACTCAATTTTGACTCTCCGTTTTTAAATTAACATCTTCAACCTCCCCCCCCCCCCCCCCCACCCCTCCAATCATTAAAGGGCACAGAATATAATATTTTGCATATTTTTTCATAATTGTTAACAAATTATTGATAATAATCCTTACTTTGAGATTTTATCAATTCATTATCATTTTTTATACTTTCACAATCATCTGCACACGTACACGACATAACATTACATTTCTTTTTACAATATTTTAAATTTAATTATATTTTTAATTTTCTTTACATTTTTTTATTACATATCAATTTCTACATTTCGCACATTATTACAATTCGCTAAATGCTAAGTCGGATAGTTATTTTAATACACAACACAATAGTTTAGTGTCTTGTCACTTCCAACAACGACCATATAATGATGTCATGTCACATTTGACAATGACCACACATTGATTTCTTGTCACATCTGACAACTAGGGGTATTCATGGGTCGGTTTGAGTTGGTTATTGATCAAAATCATAACCAAACCAACTTAGTCGGTTTATAAATTTCTAAAACCAAACCAAACGAAACAAAAAAATAACCGTTGGTTTGGTTCTTGTCGGTTTAGTTTGGTTTGGTTTTTTCGGTTTATAACTTTATCTAATGATAAAAGTTGAAAATTTTAAAAAACAATATCAATCTTCTGAGATGTTAACCGAGTGTTGTATCTCAACCTTGAAATTAAGATGTCAACTAATTGTTATATTTCGGCAAAGTTATGAACAACACCATATGAACGCTTCTAAAAAAATATTTTAAAACTACATTTAACATAATGATATGATAAACCCCTCAAAAGGTGAACACATAAACTTCTTGCTCAACAAGGTTCAAAAAAAAGTTACAATTAGTGATTGTCTATAGTCAAATAAATCTCAGCTATAAATTTCAATATACAACAAGATATTATTTTCACAATTAGTATCATTTGTCATTCAAAGTGAGAAATTTATTTAGAATCTCATAAGTTACTATCAACTGGATGAAGACATGACTTAATGTGTTATGACTAAAGTTAAAACATGATTAAAATATAAAATACAATAAATATTTATATTGTATTTATGAATAATACATAAATAATTAATACACACACACATAAATATATATATATATATATATATATATATATATCGGTTCGGTTTGGTTATTTTATCGGTTATTTTAGAGTAAAACCAAACCAAACCAAATTAGTATCAATTTTTTAAAATTCAAAACCAAACCAAATCAAACCTAACCAAATATCGATTTTTTTTAATCGATTTGGTTTGGATCACAGTTTGATTTGGTTTAAAATCAAACCATGAACACCCCTACTGACAACGACCACACAATGATTTATTATCACATCTGACAATGACCTCACAATGACACTATTCTTTGGACAATAACTTTATGTGTTGGTCAAAAGGATGAAAATCCTTTGGTCAATAATGTCACGACCTAAAACGATTATGACGGTAAGAACAGTATACTCTTACTTTACCAGCACTAGGTGACACACGCAAGATTATGAGACAATAACGAGCAAGATACCCAATATAAACTCTATATATATACATGAGGGAGTCGTATTAACAAAACTGTACAATACAATACTATATGATGTCCATGAACCCTCAAGCCAGTTTAACACTCTAGACAACAAGTGACTAGTTGGTATAGGGCCCGTCATGCCCAACACCTGTACATATAATCAAAAAAATTAGACATAGACTGTCTCTAGGGAGAGATGGAGCTCACCAAAATATAAACTGAAAATAGCAATAAAGCCTAACGTGGATGTCTGCTGAGGATCTGAGTCTGCATTAATAAAACATGGTGCCCCCAGGAGGTCAGTACATAAACAACATGTACTGGTATGAAAATATATATATATATATATATATATAACAACAAACTAATTCGTATAAATCAATTTAAATTGTTTAATTTAAATGGAAATGAATGAATGTTGTGAAAGTATTGACTTGACATTCTAATTCATATAAATCATTTAAAATAAATATACAATAATAAAAACAACTTCGCAAAGTGGATTTGGAGAGAGTAGAGTGCATATAGATCTTACTCTTACTTCAAAGATAAAAATTTTTATTTTAAATTATATACGAGTATATTTTTTATTTATAATTCAAACTAGAAATTGTAATTCAAAATAATCATAACTTTAATTAAACACTATTAAATTAAGAATTTATTGAAATAGCTGAGTACATAATAAAACTAACAATATCATAGCCAAAAAAGTTGAAAAGAAATAATATATTTTAGAATAATATTTATTTCATATAAATATTTGACTTTCTCTATTAACTTAAAGTAAAGTAAATACTTATTTAAATTTTCATTAGGTAATTTTTTTGTTAAATTAATTTGGTTTGGTACAATTATTATATTCATTATTTACATAATACTATAGTAGCATTTGTAAAAAAGAAAATAAAAAATATACAATTTAGTTTATTAGGTAAAGGAAAATATAAAGACCAATTGGCCAACAAATTTTCTGCCGTCCACACCTTTTCCCATTTATATCAATCCCCAATTCTGCCCCCAAAAATAAAAATTGTAAATAATCAAAATTTTTCCCATAAAATTTCAAAACCCAATTAAAATAACCTAATTATTCCCAGTTAACAAACACACAGATCTCTTTCCTCTAACCCCCTCCTTGCCCCTGCGCCCCCTCATCATTTCTATTCTCAGATTTTAGTTTGATTTTAAAATTTATGTGATGTACAGCGGAATATATTTTTTTTAGGGTAGGTTTTACAACATGAAATTCTTCAAGTAGATAAATAAGTTTTATAATATGAAGGATTCACTAAAAGAAAAACAACCTATAAGGAAGAAAAATTTGGTCCCAGAAAGTTCAAATTTTATCCCAATTGGTCTTTTAGAATGGAAAAAAACTGATCGTGTTCCGTCCTAACGGGCTCCTACGCAAAAGGTCAATAGAGACGACTCTAATAAGTTGGTCCTTAAAATTCTTTTGAGATGGCAAATAATCCCATCGTAATTACCGTTTAGCAACGGTATATCTTGTCCCAATCGACTAACTACCCGATCGTAATAATCCTTTTGCAACGATATATTTCGTCCTAAATAGACTAACTATCTGGTCATAATTATCTTTTAGCGACGATATATCTTGTCCTAGATAGACTAACTACCTCATCGTAATTATTCGTTCGCGACGGTATATCTCGTCACAAATAGACTAACTACCTGATCATAATTATCTTTTAGCGACGTTAACCTCTTCTTTGACCAATAATTAACTGGTCCTAAATTATCTTTTAGGGACGAGAAATACTTGGTCCTAAATTATCCTTTAGTGATGAGCAAAGTTCTTTTCCTAGATCAACCTTTAAGGACGAGCAACATCCTGGTCCTAGATCAACTTTTAAAGACGAGCGACATTCTGGTCCTAGATCAACCTTTAAAGACGAGGAACATCTCTAATCCTAGATAAACATTTAAACACGAGCAATATTTCTAATCTCTCATTGACCACAAATGAGCCTAATATCACAAAATAATAAAGTTCATCAAATAAATATCAAATTACTATCGAGAATCTCGATACAAAAACATGATATAATTAGTTACCAGAAAACTTAGTTAACATCCCATGACATACGTTTTAATATTTGTTTCACAAAAAACATAGTTACCATCCCAATCGAGTTAGAGTATGATATCAAATTTTTCATAACGTTTGAATACATAACAAAAAAATAATCAAGTAACTCTTGTTTCTACTGTAAGTCCTCAACTTTCAGTTTAAATTGCCACCTTCCATCACAGGTTAAAAAAATAATCAAGTTTTCCACTTTCAGTTCCTACTGTTTCACCTAAATCAAGTAACTTATGCAACAGTAAAGCATAAAATTAGTACATCATTTCAGGAGAAAAATAATCTGTGAAATCGGTTCAGCTATTCGTAAATCATAAGTAAAGATGATGGTACCGGTTATACAACTACAACAACAATAATGACATACCCATTGTAATCTTTCAAGTGGGGTCTAGAGAGGGTAGAGTGATCGTAGACGCTACCTCTACCTTTTTGAGATACAAAGGTTATTTTATAAAGAATATAGTACAACACATATCCCAAGATCAAGAAAGTGAAAAAATATTTAGTATTTCAACATTAAAGAGTTGGTTGAAATTTGTATGAATATTCATTGATTTCATATAACAGGTGGGCGAAATATAAGAATGTCATCAACCCAACACGGAGTTAAAAACCCACTCTTGAGACAATGTATCAGAAGAATGATGTACATTGCATATCAGACTACCATTCAACAGTTTTCAACTTTTAGTCGCAGATAACACAAAGTGAAGAATAAGTGATTCAAAAATTGCAGACACTACATGCATCTTATTGGATTAAAGTGAAGAAGTTATCAGTCACAAAACTTAGGAACCATTGTCATACTTGTGGTGGACCTTCAGCATATAAACAAGGTATACAGACGAAGATATATTATGTAACTGCTGAATAGCCTTATTATGAGAACAATAAAACCCTTTTCATCTGTGCCGTCCCATTTTTCTTTCTGTTCTGCTAGCTCCTTTCTTCTCTTGGTATTTTTGATTTGTTCTTTTTTCATATTCATTTAAGAGAAGAAACTGGTTTGTCTTTGTCAAGAGACTTTTCATTTCTGAGATAGAACCAATAGATGATCAAAAGGTTTGGATTTCAACATTCTATTGTGCATGCTTTTAAGTTGTTCGGACTTTTCAAAACTGTTGGAGTACCCCGTGTGATCCTCCAAAAATACACTATCTTTGAAGGATCCGACACACACCTGATGATATTTTTGAAGAGTCTGAGCAACATAGGCATGCTTAGTAGTGAGCAATCTTTGGATATCTAAATAGGAAATTATGAAAAATCTTTCAGAAACCAAAGAGATGGAAATGTTGCTTGTTTAGAAGGTTCAAGTTGAGGAAATTTCCTTCCATAACATTGGCACCAGAGAAAACGTTATCTGAGGCGAAAGAACATCAACAGAGACATGCTTTGGTAGTTTCTATAGCAACAGCAGCAGCTGCTGAGGCTGTTGTAGCTGCTGCCAACGCTGCTGCTGATGTTATCCGTCTAACGAATGCTGCAAATGAATTTAAAAAGAAACGTAAACAAGTTGCCATTAGAATCCAAAGCGCTTATGCTCTCACCTAGTGAGATATCCTCTCTACTGGCTCTTGAATTTTCCACAATGCATAGTGTATTTAGTTTTTTCACTCATACAATTTCATTGTGAGCTTGTTGCAGAAGATTTAAAATTAGTTAGCAATTCACCACAAACAAACCACAGACCATTTAATTCTAGACCTTGTGATTTTAGATGGAGTTTGCACATGTTGGTTAGCATTGATGGTGCTCTTGCTGAAAGATTTCACTTTTTTTTTAGAAACCCCTAACGAGGAGCTCAAAGATCTAAATCTTTGCTCTAATCCCTTTCCTATAGCACCTGGAACCAACAAACATATCATAAAAGTTCATCCAATACATAGTAGATTTGAAAAAACAAAACATATTCGAACAAAAAACTTAACATATTCGAACAAAAAACTTACTTGTTTCAAATTCATAGGTGTATTTCTTAACTTGTTTTGTAGATGTAGGATATGGAGTGTTATTTTTCATGTACTCTTTCTCAATAAGCATAAAATTCTTACCAATGATTTTCATTCCTTGACTAGCAGATACGGTGGAGTATTTAAGCCCTTGTCCTCGACCTGTCCCTATAGAACCTAAACAAATAAATCATATTTTATACTTTAGCATTTACATTCATATAAATATATGGCACATAATTTTACCACATGTGTGATCTTTGAAGACATCTTTAGTTCACAATCTAGAATATCAATAACAACCTGATTTCAATTGGTATATGAAATATCTTACTTGTTTCAAAATCTTGGAGGTATTGCTTAACAACATTACTAGATTGAGGAAATAAACTCTTAGTTTACATATTATCTTTCTCAACTAAAGATCTAAGCCCTCATCCTCTTCCTTTTCTTATAGCACCAAGTGCGACAAATGTATACATTGTAGTACTCTTCCCAGTTGACACAACCTCATTTTCAATCTTCAATCGTTTCATGTTGAACCTGTAAAACAATCAAAAGTGAAAAATAATATGAAAAAAATGTGTGACAACTAATGTAGTAATATAGGAAATCATCATGTCATAAGAATGTCTAACAATATAATTATTATTTTATATAACCAAAATATTATCTCATTAGTTTTTTTTTTTTTTTTTTTTTTTGTGACAGACTTCGTAACTCTACAATATCATCATTCATTTTTTTCAATATCTCATAGGAATCATGAGATTAAGTCTTCCTCACTACTTGCCAACTATTGTTTGAATTATCATTAACATAAAACATTTGAGATGCTTGGTTTGCTAAAATAAAGGTCTCATTTATTTTCAAAAATCTACCCGAATTAACACTCACGAAGTCATACTCATCTTTTTTGACTCTCTTTATTTCATCATACATATCAAAGTAATTACATCAAAATAAGATCACTCCTCTATCCGGTACAAATTGCAACTCAATAACCTCTGTTAAAACTCCATAGTAATCAGCATTCTCACTAGGAGTATCATTATCACCAACTACAACAACACCACCATTTTTAGTTCTTAACTTTTTTATTATAATCTTCTACATGAAATCTATATCCACTAACAATATAACTATTGCAATGTGTCAAATATTTGGTAAGACCGCGTGAAAGTGAAAGCAGATCTTCCATGATCCGACAATCATCTCCTTTATACAATTGTACGACCTATCAATTAGATTGCACTGAATACTTTAGAATGAGTAATACAATATCAAAATATTAGATTTGATGGTTATGTATTACTTACCCTATCTTTTGACCATTTAATAAATTGTCGGTTTCATTCTGCATCAGACAAGTGTCAAATAGTATCCTTATGAGTTTGTGAATTCTCTACAAAATTAAAGTGAATCATAAATCTCATATAGAAAAGAAATTATCCTAAAGAAAATAATAAAAATGAGACTACATGAGAGTTTTTCATACTTGAGATACGGTAAGATTTCATCACAATTCTTCAATATATATATATGTGTGTGTGTGTGCTTGTTTCAATTCATCGGCCTCAATATCATATGGATCTTTAGCTCCCAAAGTTTTTTCAGGTTGATAAAAAATAAATAATTCTCCATCAGATTCTTTTAAAGCCCCGTATAATTTCTTTCAGGTCGATTGAATTTTGTGTCAATTCTATGCAAATACCTTAAACACAAGGTCATACACTCATTTGCAATGTAGCCATCTGTAATAGAACATTCTGTACATGCCCTATTATCAATGAGAGATTTCAAAAAATACAATCATCGTTCCACAGGATACATCCAACTATAATGAATAGGCCCGGCAATCTTAGCTTCAGTAGCTAAATGAATAGGCAAATACACCATAACATCAAAAAACGAAGAAAGAAAGACCTTTTCTAACTTGCAAAGTGTCATGGAAATTTGCAATTCAATATATTTCAAATCATCAATTCTCAACTCCTTGGATCCAAGCACACTAAAAAAATAAGATAACTCAATAAGTAGTTCACATACTTCTTTGGACAACATACCAAGAAGTGCAAGAGGGAGTAGATGTTGTAGAAGAATATGCCATTCATGACTTTTCAATCCATATATCTTGTGATATTTTAAGTTCACACATTGAGAAATATTAGATGAAAATCATAAGGCACTTTTAGATTCTGTAAGAAAAGACAATTTGAGCTTATCTTCAAAAGACAATGTGTAGCATACAGTTAGAACTTCAACTTTCTCCCCCTTTTGGATGAGGTACAATTTCGATCTAATGTTCATCTCTTGCAAGTCTAATCGAGTGTTAATTGTATCCTTGGTCTTTCCTTTAACATTCATGAATGTCTCCATAAATGCCTCACATATATTTTTTTCAATATGCATAATATCTAAATTATGTCGCAATAAGAGATACTCCCAATATGGAAGCTTAAAAAAGATACTTTTCTTATTCCAATTATCCTTTCTATCATTATGCGATATCTTCTTCCTTTTCTTTGGATCTCATGATAATTGTTTCCCTTCAATATCTTATACTTGATTAAGTATCTCAGTACCAGAATAATTTTTTTGTGGTGACCTTTTCTCTTCTGTACTATCAAAAGAGTCCTTCTCATATCTCCATTTGTGACTAAAAAAAAAAGGTAATGTCAATGACCCATAAAATACTGCTTCTTACTGTTAGCCAAATGAATTGAGGAAGTGTCCTTGTTGCAACATGGATATGCCATTTTCCTTTGGTACTCCATCTAGATAAATTTTCATATGCTGGAAAGTCATTGATGGTCCATAACAAAGATGCATCAACATGAAATTCTGTTTAGTTGATGCATCATAGGTCTCAACACCAATTTCTCATAACCCATTCAATTCCTCTATTAATGGTTGAAGATATATATCAATTGCATCTCCTGGACCATTTGGATCAGGAATAAACATTGACAAAATAAAATTTCTTTGTTTTATACACAGCCAAGGTGGTAAATTATAAGGAATAAGAACCACAGATCAAATGCTATGTGAGGTTTTTGAATCTCAAAATGGTTAAAATCCATTATTAGCAAGTCCAAATCTAACATTATGGGGCTCGGCCGCAAATGAAGGATAAAGTTCATCAAATGACTTCCATGCTATTGAATCAGTTGGATGCCTCATTATTTCATCATCAACTCTTTTATCCTTATGTCATGTCATTAGAGTAGATGTCTTTGTAGACATAGACAAATTCTGAAGTCTAGGCTTTAAGGGAAAATAGCATTAGCTTTTTGCTACTATCTTTTTACTTTTTTTATTCCTTGCTTTCTCACTATGGGTATTTATTTTCCACCTGGATGCACCACAAACCTTGCAAGAATCGAGTAAGCTATCTTCCTTTCAGTATAACATGCAATCATTAGTGCAAGCATCTATCTTATAGTAAGAAAGTCCAAGTTCCTGAATTATTTTCTTTGCCTCATAAAATAAGTTTGACAAAAAATGATGCATTACTCCAACTGCCCATACTTTTGATGTGAAGCAATTTAATCAAAGAGGAAAGCTTTCCTCTTTGAATTTTGATACAGTGGCTGCTCGAAATCCTTCAAAAAAAATTATAAATTTTTTTTGCTTTAATATTTGGCTCCTCCTCAAATAAATCATCACAATCAGTGTGTGTAGGTCCACTATCAAGATTAGGAAACAAATCTCTCAATAATTCTTCCACTTCATTTTCACTCTCATATTCTTCCATTTTACCATCAGATTCAGATTTAGATTTAGATAACGGTTCATCCAAGCACTCCCCATGGTGAAACCAGAAAGTATAATTCTGAACTATTCCATATACTTTTAAATGTTTCTCAACTGTTTTACGATTTCCTAAAGTAGTATTGCAATAGTTGGTACATGGACATCGTATTTCTTGTTCTTCTCCTGTTTTTCGAAAAGCATAATTCAAAAATTTTTCTACCCCATTTTTATAGATTTCATTGGACCAATCATTAATAAGTCGCATCTATTGCTTACTAGGTGTCATATTGCTTACTAGGTGTCATAACCTTTAAAATACATACAATATTAGATTAAAAAAATAAAGGATAAAAAAAAATTATAATTAAGATGCACAGACACATAGACACATTCTCAACAAAATAATTCTACATGAGGTTAAGAGGTCAATTCCCAAACATAGGCAGATTCAGGATATTGAGGTTCCGGGAGCCACATGATTTTAACTTAGGCTTTGACTAGATCTATTTAGGGCTTCGACCCGAATTATTCATCTTTTTTATTAATTAGATCAAATAAAATAATTTAATTATCATAACAATTTTGAACAAAGCATAAAACTTTATTAGAGAAAAATGGTTAAATTATTTTTTGTTCTTTTTACAAAAAGTAATCCATTTTCTATATGTAAGATATTTCATTTTCATACTAAGAGATTGGAAAAAAAAAATCATCTATTCGAATTGTAAGAGGGCAAGAGATCTCATTTCCTAGAAAATGATCTCTTATGACCACTTACAAATTGAATAATAAAAATGACCTTTTCGTATCTTTCAAGTGTAAAAATAAAGATCTCTTATAAAAATGATATAAAACTAAAAACAAACTTGTAAAAAGCTTCAAAATCATATTTATCAAATTTTCATATTCCGAAATTATTACTCAAGAATGAATGATTGGAGCTAGAACTCATTTATATGCATATTTGGGACTCAAAAGCAAATAAAATAGAAGCAATAATTAATAAAATTTAAAAGAAAGAAGAACCAATGAAAAAAATAAACAAGGAAAAAAAGGCATCGAGAAAGCAGGAGAAGGAAAAAGGTGAAGGACTATTACTTTTATTGTGGGTGATTGCTTTTAATCTCTTTTTCGAACTCTCAATTAGATTTTCTTCTTATAAGATATTACTTAGACCAGGGATGGCATCACAGGACAGTGGTTTTACCGGCCCGAGGAAGCAATAAAAAGAGCTGGTGGAAATTGGCAATCACGAGACCCGAGGAAATTATTCTAAAGTTTTCACCGAGATGAGGTCCCGGCGGAGTCGGTCATGCACAAGTGTGTAGTGCAATTTTTACCGTTAAACAAGTAGATTTCAAGAAAGAAAGATCATCCTGGTTCTTTTGTTTGGAAGGTATATGACCCTGAACAGAGAAGGCTTTTCAAGTTAACAGATAAGGACTATGAAGATACCAAGCAGCATGAGATTGATTTGCTTGTTCAAAAGACTATAGCACGAGTTGGGCATCTTCCTGACCTTGAAACTGAGGTAATTCGGCAGCTCCTTTTAGTCGGGAAGACCAATTGAAGAGTAAATGACTTTTGAGGAAGAAGAGCATGATCTCTTTGGATGTCACCAGAGACAATAAAGCACTATCTAGATATGGTCAGCCTATAGCAGAAACACCAGACAATTGTGCCAATAGTATATCAGAATACTTCATCAAAAGAAAAAAGATAAACAATTGGTAATCAAGCTACTCTACTTGCTCAATGGGATCATAGTGAGCTGATTACTGATGAATTTATAAGTAATTTTGTATGCTTGTACTTCGACTATTGTATTATTTTATTGTAGTTACTGACCCATTACTAACTGTTGTTTCTGTTACTTTTGTTAATATTTGTTTACAACCCAATAGTATTTGTTCTTAATTTTGCAGATAGAGTTGTTTTTATGTCGTATAACATACTAGGGGTAGAAAATGCAGCAGATCATGAGGGCTTGTACTTCAATGTGTCTCCAAAATATTTGAATTGGGAGTATAGTAAGAAGCTCATATGCAAAGAAATTCGGGACTACAATCCGGGTATAATGTGCTTTCAGGTAAGTTTTAGTTTCAAAGTTTCTAGCTTTCTGTTTTCTTTTCCCTTTACTAGGCTCGTACAGGTGACATATGTGATGGCTGTGCAATATTTTGGAACAGCAAACTGTATGGTCTTTTGATTATTTCTTAATTTCTTTCAAATTTTGTTGTTGCTTACTCAGCTAGGTTCTTGTCATCTTTGGAGACGTCTATGGAAATTGAAAACTGACTGCTATAATCGTTTCCATCTATTTTTATCTCATTTATTCTACTGTCAGTTACTAACATATATCTGGTTAATTTCTTAGAATAATGTTTGCCAACTTTGAAAACACAAAGTTAGTAATCGCATCCAAGGTTTTAGAATAAGCCACAACAATAAAAGTTGTACACATGAACAACCAAATTCAGAGAAGGCAAAAAGAAATTTTAGCATCGCAAGTATGTAGGTCAAACAGGGTTCTACCTCAACCTACTAACAGATGTTTTTTTTTTTTCAAAAAAAAAGAACAATAGTCACCCACAAATTCTTTTTAAAGGCACTATTAAGTAGAAATAGTTACTCGCTGAATGCTGAGAAGAATTCTGTTTAAGAGAAGCTAACTGTCCACTTGAAGGGAGTAAAAAACTGAAGATGCAGGTCAAGGGATGTCATACATATTAATCCTTTAAAGTTTTATACTGAAGATGGGATGAAGATGCAGGCCAAGGGATGTCATACATAGTAATCCTTTAAAGTTTTATACTCAAGCAAACAAACATTAAAGTTAAAACTAGAAACTACTATGTTCTAAATAAATACAAACACACCAGCATACACTGTGTAATCCAGTGTTCATGCAAGTGTGATGCGGAAAAAACGACAAGACTCCACATCACACATTACACGAAGCGATGCGACCGCATCATTGAACTAAAGCGCATTTTAAAAGAAAAAAGAACAAATAGCATCCAAACAGTAAGTAGTAAGTCATAACTGAAAAGACCTCAACAACTATATAACAACAATAAAGACAATATATAGAAGCAACAGTTTAAACAAAACACCAAAATCACAAGTTAAATCACCGAAACTGGAGAAAAAAAGAAGAAGTCAGGAGCATAAGTAAATCAATAGAGAAAAGGAAAGAGAAAAACAAAGAAAGAAAATAGAGCAAAACAGTAACTAATCGTCGCAGTGAACATCAGAAGTGAAAAAAGAAGAAGAAGAAGAAAGAAGAAAAAAATAGTGAAGGAAGAAAAATTACCGTAAAATCTCAGTGAGGAAGAAAAGAGGTCGCAACAATGTAGTCGCGGCTCTCTTTAGAGCTAACCTTAAAATTTTGCAGAAGTGAAGACAACAGTGCTCTGACTCTTTTTTAACTTTAAAATTGATGCGACTCTTTTATTTTAATTTAAAAATGACCCAACAAATAAAATCAACACGATGTGAGCGCAGCGGCTCACATCTCGCATCACACTGCATCTCGCATCACAGGGTTATGCGCCCGTATTTGTTAAATAGCCTCGCATATGTTACTCGCAGCGGGAAAGCCCCGCATCGCATCACATCACCGCATAATGCGATGATGCGCTCGCATTCCAGAACACTGGTGTAATCAACTGTCTATTAATAGACAGACATATTAAGGCAACACAATACTCAAATCCCACAAAAGACTTAACATTTAAGACTTAAATGGATCCTGAATGAATAATCACCAAGGTTACAAATAATAAATACACATAAGCTACTGCAGCGGCGGAGCCAAGAATTTAGCAAAGGGTGTGTAAATTTTCTTTCCAATTATGTTAAAGGTGTGTAAAATTAAATATTTAGTCATAATAGCTAGCATTTAACCTTTGTATACCACGTAATTACTCAACAAAGAGTGTTTATCTGACCACCCTTCGTTTAAGGTGGCTCCGCCCATGAGCTACTGAACCAGCCAATAAGTACTCAAGCAGTAAACGTCTAGTTCAGTTGTTTGTTTATCCTTTACTTCTGTACCATTATGACTTCTCTTCACTTGAACAGAACACCGCAAAGTTTTTCACTGACAATCAACTGAGAATTCAATTTCCTCAGAGAGAACAGTTCAGTCTGGTTCTCTAAGTTATGACCTTGTTTGAACTCGTTACAGTAATACATTTAATTTTTTCTACACACATTGGTGCTCTATAGTACCATAAAACAGAAAACAATGACAAAACTAATAATCATGGATGGACATGAACCAAACAAACAACTCAATTATGGATGAGAAATCATACCTCAGTTGCTATGTACTGGGGCGGATGAACATAGCCTTTGCTGGGTGCTCGAGCACCCACTGACCAGATAAAAGTTTTATATTTTTATATAGAATATACAGTAAAATCAGTTGTGATGTAATGTTAAACACCCATAGACAAAAGTGGTGGTTGGGTGTTTTGACTTTGGTATGAAACTTAAGCGAAGTGAGCGCCCACAACCTTCAAATCCTAGATCCCGTCCCTGGCTATGGAAGCTGCGATGGAAAACAAAGAGATTTAGGACAAAAACGATTTGAGCTTTAAATGGGAAAAGCCGATGGAAAACTGATCGATAATGTTGGAGCAACAATTAGAGGTGATATTTTTTGGAAAATACAGAGAGTTTTTACTTTTTGGCGCATTGAGTTTTATTAATTAAAATTTTTATTAAAAATTTTATTAGACTAATTTGGCGGTACTTATCTTAAGACTCTAAATTATTAATAGGGATCAGTTAATAATTTTCTTAGGAACAGATTTTATACCTTCACAATAAAATGCACAATTAGAGATCGAAATTTAATCTCATCCTAATATGTATACTTTTATAGACGAAATTATTGACCCATCCCTGAATGTTGGTCTTAAATAAACCTTTTTGTTGTAGTGATTGCATCGGATTGTATGTAATTTTCTTAATTTGAAGGTAATATTCTGTCAGCATGAGTTTTATAATTGATATTGAGATGTGAGATCTACCACTTATGAGATTACACTGAATATGTTTCTTGTTGTTATATTGAAAATTGAACTTTATTACAGATTTTAAGGAGTTTAAAAAGTCTACAGGTTTATTTACTTTTTTGGTTTCTCCGTATTCTTTTCTTATTTTTACTTGTTAAAAATTTTAGTAAAAGAATTAAGACATATTTTTGCACACACTTGCATATATAACTAGTTGGTCTTAATTTTATTGGTGCTAAAATATTTTATCATTAATATAAGGATATTAATGAAATAAGAGTATATAAATGAAAAATTAGGATGAATTTTGATCAAGCTGAGGCGCAATTGAAAACTACAAAAGAAGAGATCGGAGAAGACTCTGCTGCTTTAGACTCAAACAAGATAGTGTCTCAAAAAATATATATTTAGTGACTATTCTCGAAATTGTAAAATGCAATATACCTATTTGATAATTGTTTTAGAATCTCAAAAATATTAGTGTAGCTACATTATGTAACTTTTCTTTTTTATAAAGCTTGTAAAAATTCTTTAATTTATAATAATGAAATTGTTTATTTTTGAAAATTTTAGCAACATTATAGAATTTTTCTTTATTAATAATGTTTATGAAAATATTCTTCAATCTGCAACAATGAATTTTTATAGTTATGGTTAAACGCCCATATAATTGTAAAAAATATGGGTGTATATTTTCACTTTTCCTAACAAATTAAAAAGTCGTTATAATTTTGTATATTTCATGAAAAAAATTGAATAAATTCTTAGCCATGTAGAAGTTTTTTTGTGGCAAATACGTCATTTTATTGCTATATATTTTCTAACTTGTACCTAAATGCAAGTATTTATTATCATGAGGTCAAAATGTGAAATAGCCACAAATTTTGAATTTTCAGAGAAATATATCATTCTTTTGCCACAATAGAATATATTATGGCTACAATATTAAAAAAGTTGCTACAGTTTCTATTTGTCGTGGCAAAGAGGAAAATTTATTTGTTATAAATATATTTTTCGTAGCAAGATTTTTTAACCATCACAGTTCCAATACATTTTCTTTTATAGCTGTAAGTATTTGTTCTTAGCCACAAATCATGTAAAGTCTGTAGCTAACTTTTAGTTATGTCAGTTCTTGCTACGATTGCTATGGGAAAAAAAATATTGTTAAAATGTGTAGTTATAAAACTTTTCATATTTAGCTATAACATATTATGTAGCTATAGATGCACATTCTTGTAGACAAAAATATTTCAAGCAAAATCAAACAGACAAAAAATTAAAATGTTGCGTCTGATGACTTGAATTGTTGGAATGCATTGATTTCAATAATGTGTGGCTGATATTTTAGTGGCCTCTGAAAAGGAATCTTTCTATAATTGCACTAGCGCACTAGACCGGTAACAGAACATAAAGGATTCTCTCTTGTTATTGGAATAGATTTGACACTACAAGATGAAAGCTGTCAAGAGGTTGTTGGCACTTGGCAGTGATATATAATTTTAATTTTGTAGGTTTTGAATTTTTAAAATAAATTTTGGATCCGTTTATAGATGTACTGATAAGTAGGTATGAAATTACATTAAATGATGGTGTTAAAAGAGGATTGGATAAAATCTAAAATTACATGACAGAAAGTGATTTAAAAAAATCCCTTAATGCATGGCAGCAATACACAATTAGCTAAGGATACGACAATGAAAGGAAAAGATTGATATAGGTAACACCTAATAGCTACCAGCTGAGGATGCATTTTGGACTTTTATGGAATTATTATTATTATTACTATTATATTTTGGTAACCAAAGTAATTATCATTAACAAAAAGAAAATAAATACACCTAAAGAGCACTCAATCTCCTAATCATCACCACCAAAGAATGCAGTGCATGGGATGAGGTTGCTCTTCCTTTAATTAAAGGTTTCGAATTTGAGCCTTGGGTATAGAAAAATCCTTGTTAGCAACCAACTAAATCTATTTGCCTTGCTAGATAGCTTAACTACCTCAAGTCTATACAAATTCCTTCTTAATTTGTGTCGCGACTGTATATGTAGTTATGTTAGAGCATGTGGAGTTTTGATGATAGACATGAGAATGAAACATGTGGTAAAAGCTGTTCCATCCAACTGAACCAAAGTCAGCTGCAGATAAGTTATTGATATGATGACCTGGCATACAAACAGAAGTGGATAACATTTATAACATTAGAAGTTGAGTTGAAAAAGAAGACTTGCAGAAGTTGAGTTGAAAAAGAAGAAGTGCAGAAGTTGAGTTGAATAGGAAGTCTTGAAGAAAGAGAAAAGAGGAATCATATTAAAATAAGAAGAGAGGAGCGGCAACAAGTAGCAGGAAACTATCTTGAGTCCTATTTAATATAGAAGCTGATATCAATTGAAGGACTACATGAGGTAGGTGCTTAAATACAAGAAACAAATTCAAAAGAACTCACTCAAGCACTGAAAAACATATCAACAATCAGCATATCAGTTCTCATACTTGAAGAAGAACCTGATCTCTTACTTAACAAGTTGTAGAATTTGTGTAGTGAGTAGGTTCTTTGAGCTGTAATGAGTCAATGTTCTAGTCTCAGTGATCTATAAACTGAGTTAGGAATTGTGTCTTCAAGTTTGGGAACTCGAACACTTGGGAACACTTATCTTGGAAAGATTTGTGTTTTTGTAGTTATAGGAGTTAGAAGTTTTAATTCCTAGTTAACAAAAAGTCTTGTAATTCTGTTGATTGTTGAGGCTCAAGTATTATAGTGGAGTTGGGTTAAATTCTGTAGAGATATAGGTCGTGGTTTTTTACACCTTTCTTGAGCCAGGTGTTTTCCATGTAAAAACACTGTGTTCAGTATTTACTTCTGTGAACCACGTTTAATTACTTGTTCCACAGATAGGCAATTAGTAGGGCTTGTATCTTAACAAGTGGTATCAGAGCGAGGTTGTCTTAGATAAGGCTAGTAACTAAGAAAAGATCAATATGATGAATTCCGCACCTCCTACTGGTCACAGTAAAGGTCAGCCAACTACTAGACCTCCACTTTTTGATGGCTCTCATTTTATCTGGTGGAAAACAAGGATGGAGATGTTCATTCAAGGGGAAAATTATGAATTATGGGACAGGATTACTGATGGTCCCACTATTCCAATGAAGATGGTTGATAGTGAACAAGTCAAGAAAGTAAGGAGTGAATTTACTCCTGATGACTTGTTGGCTTTGAAGAAAAATGCAAAGGCCAAGAACATCTTGGTCTGTGGACTAGGACCTGTTGAATACAACAGGGTATCCACCTGCACTACTGCTAAATAAATTTGGGACGCACTGGTAAATGCTCATGAAGGCACGTCTCAAGTCAGAAAATTCAAGATCTCTCTTCTTTTCACTGAGCATGAGACATTCAAAATGAAGGAAAATGAAACCTTGCATGAAATGATGACAAGTCTTACCACTTTAACAAATGAGCTGACTTCCTTAGGAAAAGTCATCTCTGAGGAAGAAAAAGTTGAAAAGGTTCTGAGGGTATTACCCAAATCAAAATGGAATGTCAAGGTGACTGCAATCAGGGAGGCTAAGGATCTTAAAGGTATGACTCTGGATGAACTAGTAGGGAACCTAAGGACTTATGAAATGGAAGTTGATGGAGTCAAAGAACAAGTAGCTCCTGAGAAAATCTTAGCATTGAAAACTTCTGATAGTGATAAGGAATTTGAACTTGATAAAGAGCAAGTTGCCTTTATAACTACGAACATCAGCAAATTCTTCAAAAAAAAGAAAGGAACAGGTATTAAGAAACTTTCCAATGACAATCCAAATGGGTGCTACAACTGTGGCAAAACTGATAATCAGATTAGGGACTATCCAGTCTGGGAAATAGAATAGAAGAAGGAAAGGGCTGAAAAGAAGTTGAAGACAAAAAGAAAGGAGGAGCATGCAATGATATCAGCTTGGGGATCTGATTCAGATGAAGATGAAGTTGATGAAACTGCATTCATGGCCCTTGAGGATTCAGATCTGGATGAAGAAGATGAGGATTTTGAGGTAAGTATACTTGAACTCAAAGAAAAACTGAAATTGTTCTCAAATCCAAAACGTGTTTCCTTGATGAGTGCATTGATTGATGATTTTCAAGAGTTAACCTCTGATAGGGATAAATTGTTCAACAGTCTAGAAAGTCTTAAATTTGATCTCATTGATTTAAAGGCTTGCTCAGATACAGTTGACAAGGAAAATTGCAGTCTCACAAAACAGGTTGCAGAACTTGAGATTTCAAATAACAATCTTAGGTTTGAAGTTCTCAAATTAACTCTCACTGAAAATGGGAAGAAAGCCATAAGTAAAGAACAAGAAGATGATAAACTTGAGCTTGTTAAATACAAACAAGAATGCCATGATTTAACTAAAAAAATGAATAAGTTGAGTCAGGAAATCACTAAACTAAAATTAGATCTTGAAAGGGCAAACAAGTGGACAAACTCCTCTAGAATTGTTCACAAATTAAGTGAGAAAAATTTCAATGAAAAGGCAGGTTTGGGATTCCACAAAAGTTTTGATAATCCAAAAGATTTATGTTACATTTGTGGAAACCTTGGACATCCCACCACTGAATGTCCAGTAGCTACAAAAAGTAGATTAAACAGTCAAAATCTGGCTAACAGATCTTCTCAGACCAAAAGGAACAAAACCAGTTCTGGTCAGAGAAACAAGTTGCACTACATGTTTCCTGCATGGACTAAGAGAATTTTAATTCATCCTTTCACTCATAAAATAGGACCTAAGCTTTTCTGGGTTCCTAAGGCTAACCTTTGAATTCTTTTTGCAGGAGAAAGTGAAAGGAAACAAAAGGCACTGGTATTTAGACAGTGCTTGCTCAAAACACATGACTGGGGATTAGAAAAAGTTCCTTTTACTCTCCAAAATAAATGGAGGAGAAGTTTCCTTTGGTGATGAAAAAAAGGGAATCATAATTGGAATTGGAAAGATTGGCTCATCAGAGTCAAAAGCATTAGAGCATGTTTATCTTGTAGAAGGATTGAAGCATAATCTGCTGAGCATCTCACAGTTGTGTGATAAAGGTAATAAAGTTATTTTTACAGCTTCAGGAGTCAAGATAAAAAATATGGATACTAAAGAGGTTCTGCTCACTAGAAAGAGATATAAAAATGTATACAAAGCTGACATCATGGCACTACCAGGACCTGAACTGACTTGTTTGAGTGCTATAGAAAATGATCCCCTCCTTTGGCATAGAAGAGTTGGTCATGCAAGTCTGAAACAACTAAATATATTTTCATTCAAAGACATGGTATTGGGATTACCCAAGACCAAGTTCAAGGAAGAAAAGCTATGTAGTGCATGTGTAAGGGAGAAGCAGGTAAGATCCTCTTTTAAGTCCAAGAACCATGTTAGCATAACCAAGTTCCTTGACCTGGTTCATATAGACTTATGTGGACCCATGAGACTTCAAAGCAGAGGTGAAAAAAGGTATGTGTTTGTAATTGTTGATGACTATTCCAGGTTTACTTGGACTTTGTTTCTAGCCTCTAAAGAAGATGCCTTTGATGTCTGTGAAATCTTCATTAAGAAGATTGAAAAGAAATTAGGTACTTCATTAGTTTCCATAAGGTCTAATCATGGTTCAGAATTTGAGAATGTAAAATTCTTAAAATACTGTTCAACAAATGGTATAGATCACAACTTCTTAGCTCCTAGAACACCACAACAAAATGGAGTGGTGGAGATGAAAAATAAAACTTTGGAAGATATGGCTAGAACAATGATGATTGCAGCAAATATTGCTAAAAACCTTTGGACTGAGGCAATAAGTACTGCATCATATATCATAAATAGATGCATGATCAGACCTTTGTTAGAGAAGACTCCCTATGAATTACTAAAAGGAAGAAAGCCTAACATCTCTCACTTTAGAATCTTTGGATGTAAATGTTTCATACATAATAATGGAAAGTATAAGTTAGGAAAATTTGATGCTAAAAGTGATGAGGGAATCTTCTTAGGATATTCACTCAATAGTAAAGCATATAGGATTTTAAACAACAGAAAAAACTGTGTTGAAGAAAGAATGCATGTGATCTTTGATAAATCCTCTGTTAAGACTAACCTGCAGGAAGAAAATGATGCCGAGGAATAGGTTGCACAACCCGTTTCATTGACTGAAGCTATTAAACTTGGAGGCACTTTAACAGGGGGAACTGAAACTAAAGGCCCAGTGACATGGGGAACTAATCCACCAACTACCACAAATCAAAATATTGTCAGTGATCCTAGTAGATCACTAGGCTTGATTCCAAAAGGGTACAAATATCAAGGATCACATCCCATAGAAAATGTTCTCACTGAACTCACCTCTGGGATTACTACAAGATCTGAACTGAGAAGTATGTGTGCTTTCAAGGCATTCCTGTCAGAAATAGAGCCAAAGAAGATAACTGAAGCATTGCTTGATGTTGATTAGATCATAGCTATGCAAGAAGAACTGAACCAGTTTGAAAAAAGCAAAGTATGTCACTTGGTTCCACTTCCAAAAGATAGATTAGTAATTAGAACTAAGTGGGTGTACAGGAACAAAGTTGATGAGCATGGAACAGTCATAAGAAACAAGGCAAGGTTGGTGGTCCAAGGATATAACCTAGAGAAAGGAATCGACTTTGATGAGACTTTTACTCCTGTAGCAAGATTGGAAGCTATAAGATTACTTTTTGTATTTGCTGCCTACAAGGAGTTTATACTATATCAGATGGATGTGAAGATTGCATTTCTGAATGGGTTTCTCAAAGAGGAGGTTTATGTTAAACAACCCCCAGGATTCGAAAGCAAAGAGTTTCCTGATTATGTGTATAAATTGGATAAAGCTTTGTATGGGATGAAACAAACACCTAGAGCTTGGTATGAGAGGTTGTCAAAGTTTCTATTGGAGAACGGTCATTCCAGAGGTAAAATTGATAATACCCTGTTCTTAAAAACTAATGGAAAAGATTTGTTAGTTGTGTAGGTATATGTGGATAACATTATATTTGGATCAACTAATATGAATATGACTCATGAATTTACAAAACTCGTGAGCAGTGAATTTTAGATGAGCATGATGGGAGAACTAAATTACTTTTTGGGTTTACAAATAAGACAATCAATCAAGGACAATGATCTACCGACAGAAGTATGTCAAAGAGCTTCTCAAAAGATTTTCCATGGAAGAAGCAAAGGATATCAGTACTCCTATTGCCACTGCCACAAATCTAGACATGCATGAAATAGGTTCAGATGTAGAGCAAAAGATGTATAGAGGTATGATAGGGTCACTCCTGTACCTCACTGCAAGCAGGAGTAATGTTATGTTTAGTGTAGGGCTATGTGCTAGGTTTCAAGCTAAGCCTAAGGAATCACATCTAAAATCAGTGAAAAGAATCTTTAAATACTTGAAAGGAACAAGTGATCTTGGATTATGGTATCCCAAAGGTAGTAACTTTGATTTAGTAGGATATTCTGACGCTGATTATGCAGGATATCTGGTAGACAGGAAAAGCATACAGGTATGGCACACTTCTTGGAATCATGTTTAATTACCTGGTCCACAAAGAAGCAAAATTCAATTGCTTTGTCCACTGTTGATGCTGAATATATAACTGCTAGGTTTTGTTGTGCTCAGTTGTTGTGGATTAAACAACAACTTATGGATTTTGGTATAGATGTTGGTTGTGTTCCCATTTTTTGTGATAATAAAAGTGCCATTAACATAGCTAAAAATCCTGTTCAACATAAAAGAACCAAGCATATTGATATTAGACATCACTTTCTTCGAGATAATATTAAAAAAAGTCATGTATCAATTATGTTTTGTTTAACTGAGGAACAAATTGCTGACATATTTACTAAGGCCTTGAGTAGAAAACATTTTGAAAGAAACAAGTTAGCTTTGGGGATGATTAAAATTGTATAAATCTCCCCCAATAATTGATTAGAAAAGACTGTACTTAAGTGATAGTTGATCAATTCAGTCTTATACATTTAGTTGTGTATCCTAATTCCAAGGTTTTAGAGTAAATTAACTAATCTATGTATTGATTCTGCAGATAGGAAGAGCCATCAAAGCAAATTTTGACCATTGTTTACATAGTTCAGGTATGATTTTCACTTGTTCATGATTGCATAAGAGAGAAACAAGTTTTTTTCTTGGTCCCTTCCGTTATACTTAAACCGCCAAACATCGAAAAGTCATCTGCCTTAAAAAACTATCAGCCCTTTCCCATCAGTTCAGACCCCTTCATCATTATGGTTCTATCCAAATCCTTTCCTCACATGATTCAACTTCCTCCAAATCCTTCTTAAATATGTATCTTTTTTCCCTCTACTTCTTATTCCCTCTACACCTTCTTTACAACAACACAAAAACTTTCTGACTCATTAGCCATGGATTCTTCATCATCTTCTTCATATTCTTCACCTGACTCCGCCATAAATACTTTTACCTCTATTTTCATCCACCTAAACATCACCTTACCTCTATTAATTCCTTCTCAAATCACCCAAAAATTCTCTGATTTTGCTGCGTTCAGAAACTTCCTAAATCCTTTTACATATTTTTCTCCAAATATCTCATTCTATTCCAACCCATCACTTCCTCCACCAATTCCACTTTAAATTGTTGATTAAGATGATGAACCCATTGTAAATCTCATCCCTCGAAGATCCAGATCCGTTCTAAAATGAAAACCCTCTTCTATTGTCATTGATGTAGATAAATCTACTTCAGTTAAGCCTTCTCCTGTAGTTGTTTCTCCTCGCATTCCTCTTACTCGAGGAAAGAAACAACAACAAGATGCTTCATTGAAAGAAGCACTTTATGCAAGTAAAAAGAAATGGGTTTCTCCTTCTGGTTCTCCACCTCTCAGTAATCCCTCTCCTGATATTCTCTGTTGTTCTAAAAGAAAATGGAAGCATATCATTGCCAAAACCTCAAAGTCCTCTTCACACCTATATCTCCATCCCAACCCATTTCCAAAACTTCATCGTCCTCAAAATCTACAGAGAAATATTCTCCTAAGAAAGCCTCCACTATTAAAGGATTTCCTTCCACCAGAGGCTCTTCAAAATCCTCTTCTCGTTTGAAGAAACAAGTATCCCAACCCGTTCCTTCTGATTCCTCGAATTCAGATTTTGATTTCCTTCCTGATATCCCTCCTACTTTCTCTACTCAACCTGATCTAGATCTTAACTATGATGTTGCTTTTGATACTCCTACTGACAAGGCCTTCATGTCAGCTCAAGTTCTTCACTTTCAAAAATGTAAGTTGGCTAGGTGTAGAGTTGTCACTAGTTTTGGGGGTCCTGATATGGATGTGTTGTTCACTAAACTGAATGCTCAGGGGTGGTCACACCTATTTCTTCAAGGTGATTATCAAAGGAAGTTTGGGAAAGTTGAAGTGTATGAATTTTACACTAATGGAGTTGCTGTTGGGGAGATGTTCTCCACCATTGTTCATGGTAAAACCTTAAATCTTTACCCTGCTGATCTGAGTAGAATTTTACGTGTTCCTACTGGGGGTTAGGGTTATTATGTGAAAGGTGCTTGGCCTCCTCTTCATAACCTTCCTTCAGCTATTGATATTTCTAGAAAATTTTCTAGAAATCCTTCCCTTTTAACTCATAGAAGGGTTCTCAAGAATGAGATGTCTCCTCTCCACCGGTTCTATTTTGATGTGGTTCACAAAATAATCCTTCCTAGACAGGAAAGGAGAATTGTAGCAAATTTTCTTAATCTCACCCTGATAGAATTGCTAGACTCTCAGATTCTGATTGATCTTCCTACACTCATCATTAAGCACATGCAAAGGGTTTTAATTCAAGATGCAAATGGCTATTCTTTACCATATGAGTTCTGGATTGCCCCTATTTTTGAGGACTTTCATATTCCTATCAAAGTATGGTCATTGCAGACCACAAAGTAAGTCATTGGGTCTGTAAACCATGCTATGTTGCCTGCTGCTATGACGAATATTGATAATCCTATGCAAAGGCTGAGGAATGCTCTTGTTTCCAAGCAAAGTGAGGTGGATGTGGAACAAGCTGCATTGGAAGTTACTCAGGCTACTCATGAGGAGGAGAAACAGGTCCTTCAAGCTCAAATTGCCTCCCTAACAGCCCTTTTAGAAAAGGAAAAAGAAGAAAATGTAGATATCATTAAGAAAATGACCTCTTTTATTCCTTATTCCTCATCCACTTAAGCCCTCTTAGTGTCCTTAGGCATCTTTCATTCCTACTTTTTGGTTAAGATAGTTCTCTCTTATTATTTATTATGGGCTGTGATCATTATATTCTGATCTATCAATGAAAAGATCTCTTTTTGTTTTATGTGGCTCAATTTTGTGTTATTGATACATTGCTTGTTATTTTGGCTCTAAAGTTTTCATGTTTTAGTGATAGCCCCAGTGGCCATGAATTATAAGACTTGTTTCACTCATTGGTCTAGTTTTTCGATGATGTCAAAAGGGGGAAGAAAAGATTATACAGTGCTTATAACTCAATTGACTAATCTGTGTTTCATTCTGTTTCCTTTACTTAACTTCTTGGTGAATATGTCAGGTTTGTGGTATTATACTTCTATGTTTGTCATCATCAAAAAATGGAAAATTGTTAGAGCATGTAGAGTTTTAATGATATACATGAGAATGAAACATGTGGTAAAATTTATTCCATCCAACTGAACCAAGGTCAGCTGCAGATAAGTTATTGATATAATGAGCTGGCGTACACACAGAAGTGGATAACATTTATCACAATAGAAGTTAAGTTGAAAAAGAAGACTTGCAGAAGTTGAGTTGAAAAAGAAGAAGTGCAGAAGTTGAGTTGAACAAGGAGTCTTGAAGAAAGAGAAAAGAGGAATCCTATTAAAAGAAGAAGAGAGGGGCGATAACAAGTAGCAGGAAACTATCTGGAGTCCTATTTAATATAGAAGTTGATATCAATTGAAGGACTCCATGAGGTGGGTGCTTAAATACAAGAAATGAATTCAAAAGCACTCACTCAAGCACTGAAAAACATATCAACAATCAGCATATCAGTTCTCATACTTAAAGAAGAACCTGATCTCTTACTTAGCAAGTTGTAGAATTTGTGTAGTGAGTAGGTTCTTTGATTTGTAATGAGTCAATGCTCTAGTCTCGGTGATCTATAAACTAAGTTAGGAATTGTGTATTCAATTTTGGGAACTCGAAGACCTGGGAACACTTATCTTGGGAAGATTTGTGTTTTTGTAGTAATAGGAGTTTGAAGTTTTAATTCCTAGTTAACAAGAAGTCTTGTAATTTTGTTGATTGTTGAGGCTCAAGTATTATGGTGAAGTTGGGTTAAATTCTGTAGAGGTACAAGTCATGGTTTTTTACACCTTTCTTGAGCCGGGTGTTTTTCACGTAAAAACACTGTTTTCAGTATTTATTTTTGTGAACCACGTTTACTTACTTGTTCCACAGATAGGCAATTAGTGGGGCTCGTATCTTAACAAGTTATCATAATGCCTTTAAACTGTTTTCAATTTCTTACCCGCCAAACTTGGTATATCACTGCTCCACATAATGTAACAATAAGTTCCTTATGAAATTGTTGTCGATGCTTCCTCCTAAGACTATTTAGGATACGTTTGACCGGTCCAACAGGGATAAATGTCCCAAACCATTGTTGCACACTTCAATTTGAACTCTCAATATCCATTCACAAGAAAATGGTTGGATAAGAGTCTGCTCTACTGATTTATCACACAAGCAACATGTGTCATCTTCTATACCGAAATATTTAATCTGTTGAGTTTCTCTTTGGTTAGTAGTCTGTTTTGTTTACCTAGCCACAATGTGAACTTGTGTTTAGTAGGCTGGGCAAACTTTCAGATTAAGCTAGGCACTCAAAGTCTGGCGTGTTGCCCCATAGTGCATTGTAACTCTGTGTAATTGAGTACCTTCCCCAAGAGTGATAAAGTAAACACCGGATGAATACCAACCTTGCATATGTATTTTCAAGCCATTAACCTTCTTCAGTACCAACTTGAGTCTAAGGGTGGTGTATGTGTGAGCATTTATCATGATTGTTTTTCATATATACACCATGTATCCACCTGACCATATATTATTATTATTATTATTATTATTATTTTGGGTAACGAACTATGCATTAATCACCTGAATAGGAGTTAAAATGTATCCAACACCACTGCCAGCTTAGTCTAATTGAGAATGCACATCCCTCACTTGCATCTTCTACCACAAGGTCCTAAGAATGTATAAAACATTACATCATCTAGTGTTGCATAGCTGTTCTACTACTACGAGTTTAGGACTAGCTCTAACATTACACATATGTGCTATCCTTGTTAAAATTGGTCTTGGACCTAACTCACACCCCAAAAGCTAGCTCATGAGGAGGAGGATTGCCCAAGCCTTATAAAGAGACCACCCATTTACCCTACCTCACGCCCAGACCTCAACTGGGCATGGACAATCTCCACGATATATCAATTCAAGGGCCCAATATTGGGTGAGAATGGGCCCTTTTTTGATACCATGTTAAAATTGGTCTTGGGCCTAACTCACACCGCAAAAGTTAGCTTATGAGGAGGAGGATTGCCCAAGCCTTATAAAGAGACCACTTATCTCATTAACCACCAATGTGGGACTTTGTTTTCAATCTTTTAAAAATCCTCCTAGATAAGCTTTCAATCTCCCAACTCTTTTTGCTCAAACACCCTTTTATTCCTCTTCATCCATGTTGCATACGCTACTTCGGCATAAACTAGCTTTACAATTTGATGAGCATCTTGAGTCTTACCTTTTGCATTTTGAATTATCCACTTTAGATAATCCTCCCCATTGGTGTGACTCAACTATTGTTGTTTGTGCATCCATTTTAGTATTCTAACCCATAGCTTCTTGATGATGTCATAACTCATAAGCAAATGATCTCTATTTTCAGGTGCTCTATGACACATCATACAAGTTGCATTCACATCTATTCCCTACTGCAGTAATCTATTCTTGGTTAACATTTTTCCATGAAGCTATAGCCATATTGTGAATATGGTTGTAGGCCTGGCTGCATTAGCAAACATAACATATTTTCATTGCATCTTTCCTCTATTTCCTAGAAGCTTGGGGTAGAGTTCTTTGATCACTCTTTTGGATATATTGACATTATTTTACTGTTGAGCCCATATAATCCTTGTTTTTCGAATTTTCTTGGTTATCCAACATGCCTGTTTTGGAATACAGAGTGTAAAGATCCTGAGCTTTTATGTAATAAGCATTTAGTCACCTAACCCACAACCTGTCTTGCTTATAAGTGATATCCCAGAACACTTTAGCTATGCTGCCTTGTTCCATAGTTTCAGATTGATAACATTAAAACCTCCACAAGAGTTTGAACTACAAACCTAGTCCCAAGTGACAAGAGCTCTTTTGGTTATGGTAGTAGTATTGGTGTCTAACCACACAAAACTTCCGTAATAAGCTTCAATAGTCTTCACATTTTACTAGTGTGACACCCTTAAAATTTTGAACATTTTATTTTTGGCCTTTTCGTATTTGAAACATCGATTTTTGATTTAAAATGTGTTCAGGTATGTTAATAGGGTGTCTTGGAAGAGTTTCAGAATTTTTAGGTGAGGTTCTGGGTCATTTTCAAATTCCAAGGCAGTAAGCCTCTGCATTTTTAACGTGTCATGGAGGTTACCTTCC
>NC_061120.1:10575242-10651774 GCF_002878395.1 Capsicum annuum | reverse complement strand
AATGTGAACTTGTGTTTTCAATTTAGTTAAGTGCGGTCACTCGAGAAGTGCATTACTGTCGAAAATGTTTAAGTGTAGTTACTTAAAAGGTTGATATCATGTTTTGAATATAGTAAGTGTGGTCACTTGAGAAGTGAGTTAGTGACTTGAAAATGTTTAAGTGTAGGTACATGAAATGTGAAATTTTCATTTTAAATTTAGTTTAGTTTGGTAATTTGCGAAGTGACTTACTCACAAGAAAATGTTTCGGTGTAGGTACTTGAAATGTGAACTTTTCATTTTGAATTTAGTTTTGTTAGGTAACTTGTGAAGTAACTTTGTGACTTGAAATGTTTAAGTGTCATTACTTGGATTATGGAATAGTGACTTTTGTTTTGGAATTAGGTACTTGAAATGTGAACTTGCGTTTTGATTTTAGTAAAGTGTGGTCACTTGAGAAGTGAATTAGAGACTTCAAAATGTTTAAGTGTAAGTATGTTTTTTCATTTTGAATTAAGTTTAGTTTGGTAACGTGTGAAGTGAATTAGTTACTTTAAAATGTTTAGGTGTAGGTATTTGAAATGTGAACTTTTGTGACTTGAACTAATCACTTGAATGTGATTGATTGTGTAGATGGAATCTGATTATAGCTGGATATATCAACGAAATATCGATAATTGAATGGATGAGGATGAGAATGAAGATGCGGATGATGAGGTGTAGTTTTTAGTATTTTGTATGTTTTATAGTTTAGATTTGGAACCTCGATAAATTTTGTAAATAATGTTTGTATTCTTATGGTGGTTTGTTGATTACATATATATGATTGGTGGGATGTATTGTAGATAATAATCAATGTTTGTAAATGATTGGTGGGCTATATTGTAAATAATTTGATTTTTAATTTTTGTATTTTGAAAATTTTCAATATATTTTTTCTTACAAAATTATCAAAAAAACCGACCACATGTGGTAGCTTTTTTAAAATTTTAAATATCTTTTTTACAAAATTATCAAAAAAACCGACCACATGTGATAGTTTTTTTAAAAAAAATTCAATATGTTTTTTACAAAATTATAAAAAAAACCGATCACATGTGGTAGCTTTTTTAAAACAAATTTAATTAAAAAATATTTATAAAAACCGACCACAAGTGGTCGGTTTTTATTAATTTTATTCTTAAAATTATTTTTTTTATTTTAATAAAATAATAATGAATTAAAAAAAAAATGACCACATGTGGTCGGTTGTTAAAAAGCTACCACAGTTTTACCGATCGCACAATTTGGTTGGTTTTGTGATCGGAAATTGAGGAAAACCGACCACTTGTGGTCGGTTTTTCTATTTTTTTTTTAGTAGTGATATCGGCATGGCACGAAGGATAGTCTCCGTGATAAGTTGCGTTCCACGCCGAGGTGTACAAATCATGCAACCTTTATTTTATTCACTTAAGGGTGAAGAGACTTTTGGTCTCTTCTTCTCTTTAAACTCCCAATCTATGACTTAAAATATAACACGAGCATTATTTACCCCTTTTCTCAGTCAGTTAACAAACCCATTCCTCTCCCATTCTTGAGAACAAAAAGGCTAGGGTTTCTTCCACAAATTCAACTCATAAGGTTTCAAACCCAAGTTCCTTTCAATAAGTCAAGAAATTCAAGTATGTGAGGTTTGAACAAGGATACTCGTTCATCCTTATGCCCAAAAACTTTAATTTTTAAAGTTGAATTTATGTGGTTTCCATTAGGGTTCATACCCAATTTTCATATTCTTGAAATTATGGCATTATCATGTGATTTAAAGTTCAATTCGCACAAGAATTTACCTTTACTCATGTTTCTACTTACATGATTACTTTTAAGAGATGATTTTCATTATTTTGACATAAAGTTTGAAGAGTTGATAAAAGATTTCAGTTTGAGCATTGAGTTTGATATTTTTATATGAAGTTTCTATGAAATAATGAATGATTTCAAGTTCAAGTATAAGGTATTGAGTTTACAAGATGTTTAAGCTTATAATTTTAAGTTACAAGTATTGCTACCTGATTAAAGTTCAGTTTGATCTTGTAATCTCAGTTAAGACTCAAAATCCATAAGTTTCCTCATGAATATAATTTAAGTAAGAGAAGAATAGTTGCTTTTCAGTTTATAAACCCTTATGCCAATTTAAGGTAGATTTCATAAGTATAGGCATATAAGTATATATTATGGGAGTAGTATTTAGAACCGAGAAGAGAATGTGGGTTAGTGCATCCTATTCTTCGGAAACTACGTGCCACTGTTGGTTTAAGGCCATCACAAGAGAGTGTCTCCTTCTACCAAATATGGGCTATGTATAGTGGTCACTCTAAGTTAAGGCTCTATTTCGATGGCAAGGGTAGGACATCTCTCCTCAACATGGGCAAGACTGGACTCAATGATAGCTCAAATGGTTTATGTTGGTTATAAGAATTTCCCACAAAGAAGAATAAAAATAAATATTTTAGAAAAATAATTGAAATGATTCACTAAGCTTATTCATTATGCTTTATTATCCATGTTTCTTGATCTTACAACTTTCAATTTTAATTATGACCAAGGTGAGTCCTTTTACACTCAGCATGCATAATTTGAAAGTATGTATGATTTCTATTTTATTTATGCATTCACCCCATATACTCAATACATTCTAGAAGTACTGAACCGCATATATGTTTATGTGCTACATTATCTTATAATGTAGGTTCTGGTGTTCGCCCCCAGCAGCAGGATAGATTACGAGCACCACTTCCTATATCCCAAAATTTGGTGAGTCCTCATAGTTCAAGGGCTGAGTTCACGAGAATTTCAAATGTTCAGTACTATTGTTCCAGTTATTTACTTTCAATTCGGGTCAGATGGGTCTGTCCCAGCGACTCTTCAGTTGTCATATTAGAGACTTATCAGACTATGTTTTCTTTAGTTCATATAGATTTGGAGATTTTTCTAAGTTATAAGTTGAATTGAGATAATGAATTGTGTCCTTCTGTTATTGTGTACGTTTTAATCTATATTCTTGAGAGTTCAATACCGCACAGTGTAATACCCCATACTTTTCTTAGTTCAGTTAAACTCCCAGTGCTTGCATAAGAGGCTAAAAGCCTGAAAATTTAGCTAAGTGTTAGAGACAGTTTTATTTTGGCCTCTAAAATTTGATGATTTTTAAAGTGACCTTTTTGACCCGAGATGTAAGTTTTTGAGTTAATTCATGTTCAGGGGTGTAAGTAGCATGTCTCGGGTAAGTTTCAAATTTTTCAAACGAGTTTTGAACCACTTTTGGATTTCCAAAACAATAGCTCACCGCGATTGTGGTGCGTCACGGTGGCTATACCGGTGTCACGATTGGCGCATCGCGGTAAAGGTGTATTTGTCATGTTCTTGATTCATAATTTAAATGCATATGTCATGATCTTTATCCTATTGTGTGAGGTGCTTATTAGGGGAAGAATGTTCATAAAAATCACTTAGAGCCAAGTTGAGCTAAGATCCTTTGATTCATCCAAAGTTTAGAATTCGATTCTACAATGGTCAACTTTAAAAGTTTATAAATTTTGATGTGTGCAGAGTTTTTCAGCTCAAGACCCACTAAATTGTAGATAATTGAATTATCTTTCCAACGATATCAATTTTGCCTGAATTCGATACTCGAGTGAAAAGTTATGTCATTTTTCGTGTGAGGTAGTAAGTCATCGTGATTACACCGCATCGCGGTGATCCTTCAAACCGCAATCCGGGTTACGAATTTTTGGTTTAAATAAATGAGGGGCAATGAAGTCTTTTTCCACCTCAACCCAGGTCGTAAAACACGATTTTAAGCATCCATTAAGGCATTATTTGCCCTCATTATCCTATTTTACTCTAAAGAACAAGCCCTAACAATCCCCTTCAAGAACATCAAATTCAATCATCTTCTTCAAGAATAATCAAGATTTCAAGTTTCCCAATTTAAGAAAGCTGTCAAGATTTTGTTTCTTCTTTACGATTTAAAGTTTTAAGGTATGTGGAAGTTCATCCATGGGTCCTCTTTCACCCATGGAGCCCAAAACCCTTTTTTTTTAATTAAAGAATGAATTTTTCGATCATTATGTTATTTTAGATATTCAAGAGAGATTGAATTTCATGTTTTCATGGTGTTTTTAATTCGATTCAGCCCATGTGTGATTCCATGCAAGATTTTGAATTCCTCATGCCATGAATTTGAGCTTCCCCATGCTTTATTCAAGTGAATTGCATGATAGATCCTAAATTCATGATTTTTAGCAACATTCTCATGTTTTAAATTATTGCTTTCCACATGTTTGATGAAATACCCATATCATGTTCAATTAATGTCAAGATGAATCCCCAAGTTATGAATGTTACCATGTAACTCTATTGTTCCCTCATGTTTACGACATTCTTATGATTCAAGTTATGATCTTTATATGTATTGATGAAACGCTCATGTCCTATTTCACGCAGATTCTATGTAAATTTCCCAATTCTTGATTTTCGTCATGTAATCATGCTATGCTCCCATGTTCAAGATATTCCCATGTTCAAGTTCATGATCCCTATGTGTTTGATGAATTGCCCTATGTTAAATTATTAATCTCTGTGTGTTTAATAAAATGCCCAAGTGTTGAATGTTGAACAATGATTCACTTCTATGGTTTCAAAGTTTTCATATGTTCTTATTGTTATCGAGTCCTGGGGGTTATGAATACAAAAAATTTAGCTGTTTACCTAATTTTTTCAGTAACAATAGAATGATTACATTCATACCATGAGCCTTGTCATTTAGTTAGTATCATGTTTAGTTAAACTCAGTCCAGTATCAATTTATACGTCAATAATTTCCTCAGAATCCGTATACACTGATGTTTTCAGTACACCATAACTTGAGCTTATCTTATCAGTTTCTGTGCATGCACTAGTTAGTATTTTAGTGTCTTTTAGTTGGGAGTAGGATTTAGCATCAAGTGGGAAGTATGGGTTTAGCGCATTCTACTTCCCCAGAAACTACGTGCCACCGTAAGTTTAGGGGCCTTGCCAGAGAGTGTTTCCCCTTGCCTAATATGGGCTCAGTTTAGTGATCACTCCAGTTCAGGTTCTACTCCGATGGAAAGGATAGAACAACCCTCCTCAACGTGGGTCAGACGTTGGACTCCATGATAGCTCACATAGTTTATGTCGGTTACATGATAGCTCCCATAGTCTCAGTCAATATTTAGTATGTTTTCAGTTCAGGTTTACTTGACTAAGTGAACAGATTTTCAGATACTCAGTTTTACAGCTTTCACTCTTTTAGATTATAGATTATCCCAGTACCATAATAGACATAAACTTAGTCTTGCATTCTCAGATAATACAGTTTCATGCATTCATGTTCAGTTATCTCATGTAGTTTTGATAGTCCTTAACTCATAAGCATAGTACTCCACAGTTTTATCTGAATTATTTAGACTAAGTACAGTTTAGCCTTACATTACACTGTATTCATACAGTACCCATGTTTTACTATTTTTTAGCTTCAGTCCTACTTACATTATAAAAAGTAATGTTTTAAGAAACCAAGTGTAATAATTCACCAGCTTATCAGATTATGTTTGTTACTCATGTTTTAAGATATTTTCAGCTTTCAGTTTATTCCAGCTTGTTGGTGAGCCTACTTACACTTAGCATGCATGTTTAAAGATTTCATACATAATTAGTTTTACTTAGTTCATTCACCCCCACTTACTTAGTACATTCCAGAAGTACTGATCCACATATATGTCTGTGTGGCTACATTGTTTCATAATGTAGGTACTATTTGTAGCCCGTCCATTAATGATCAGACAGTTGCAGTTTCCAGCCAGCAGGTGATAAGTTCTCCTACTTCGAGGACTTCAGTTAGATGTTGTTCATGTACCTTACTTTATTATTCACATGTATTGATTAGTAGTAGCTGGAGGCATATCCCAGTTATCTATAGTCAGTATAGTAGAGGCTTCATAGATGTTAGTCAGAGTCGATCATGTAATTTCAGTTCCTTTTATTAGTTTTATCAAAATGTAAAATTGTATCAGTATTGTATTTTTCCCAGATTTCATCATGATAATGTTTCCGCAAAGTAAACTTTGTTATTTTACACATATTTAAATCAGTTGCTTAACAATATGCCAGTTCATGGGTTAGCTTGGGATCACTTGTGGTCCTAAGCAGCGTGTGACGTCCAGTGAGTAGTATTGGGGCATTACATGCAGCTATCATGGGTTAGCTTGAGACTATTCATAGTCTTAGGCACCGTGTGACATCCAGGGGTAGCCTCGAGGCATTAAAACTAGGCTATACAAACATTTGACCCCAATATGCCTGAAAATCAAAAATCTCAATTTACACCAATTGGATTCTTCCTACATAAGAGAGCTTTTTAGCAGTCTAAGAAGCAATCCTCTATACTATCTTTCAACTAGTGGTTGCCATTGGAATATAATGAGTTTTTTTAGTAGCCAAATGGATGCCTAAATATTTAAAAGCCCCTCTACAAACCCAAGTTGTTGCAAGGTGTTGGCTCTATCATTCTGTTTCACACCACCAAATAAGCACAATTCTTTTCCAAATTAGCTTTCAACTCAAAGGCAAAGGAAAACTGATGAAAACACTGATGCAATGCACCTATAGAGTTTAGATCACCTTAGCAAAAAGTAAAAAATCGTCAGCATAACTCAAGTGTGTCATTTTCAACTTTGAACACTTAAAATGATATTTGAACCTCTGGTCAAGCTTCAATCTATTCGAAAACCTGCTTAAATACTCCATAGCTACGACAAACAAATATGGAGACGTAGAATCATCGTGTCTAAGTCTCCGAGCAGCTTGAAAAGGTTTAGTATATTCCATGTTCATACCAAAGGAGTAACTAACTTTTTGGACGCACTCCATCACCGAATCAACAAATCTAGTTGGAAAATGCAAATAGTCTATGACTCTCCTTAGATAAACCCATTCCACCCTATTATAAGTTTTTTGCAAATCAACTTTACACTTTTAATGTAATTTTCAATTTTATTTTTGTTAGAGTACGTGCCCTACAAATTATTTTATTTTAACCTAGTTGTTGCCTATAGATGAAATAAGTTGACTAACGTGTTTTAAACTAGCTAAAACAGTAAGTAAATAACACAGTGAATTTTCAAGTGGAAAATACCGGGCTGAATAAGGTGTAAAAAAATATGACCTGTACCTATATAGGATTTAACCCTAACTTCACTGAATAACTCTAAGCCTCAACAACGACTGATTACAAGACTCTTGTAACCTAGGAATTATAAACTCTAATTCCTATAACTCAACAACTAAGAATTATAAACTCTAATTCCTAACTACACACACCCCACCCAAGGTATGCATTCCCAAAGTCTCTGAGTTTTCCCAACTCGAAGACTGGCTCCTAGTTCAGTTTATAACACACTAAAACTAATATTACATCAATAGTTCAAACATAATGAACAACTCCTAACAATGAAAGCTAAAACTCTTAGCTAGATTCTATACTTAGGATCAGGTTCTTCCATGTGTCTCTTCAGTGATTGAGTAGCACTTCGTTAATATGTCAATTGCCCTTTTTAGCTTTTTGAGTGCATAAATCACTGTGAATGATACATCTTTTGTTTAAGCAGAACTCTCCAAAGAGTCATTCTTTATTTTAAACTCCCCCTTTAATCAAAACTCTCATTACTTAAGAGTTCTACTTCAAGTGAGACTCCTTCAATTCCAACTCTTGCCTTCTTAGTGTTGTAGTCAAACTCCAATAGTCCAACTCTTCAAATTAGCAAATGTTTATTTTCTTGAGTTTATCAGAATTAACCACTCATCTGGTCCTTGATTCTTGCACCCTTGTCTTTAATCATCGATGATTTTGCTATAAGTTTAGCTCCATGAGACAGTGTATTTGTGAATCAACTTGAATGACATGTTTCATATCACGTTGTCAATCATCAAAACTACATAATACCCAACAAATTTCCCCCTGTTAATAATGATAAACGTCTTATCTTTGTGCATTCAAAGATCTTTACCTGCAGGCATTGGGGTATGAAACACTAGAATGAAACAGGTTAGTCAATAAGTTATAAACACTACACAACCCATATCTTCCCCCTTTTGACATCATAAAAAAACCACTTCAGTGCAATAATATACTAGCCAAAATGATTAGCTATTCTATTCATGGCCAATAGGGCTATCACCAAAACAATCAGACAAAGACTTTATCCAACATAGTAATGTATTAAAGAGAGCAAGAATATGAGTCAATTAAGAAAAGATAACCATTCCATTAAACTTCCAAAGCATGTTCCACATTAACCTAAGCTAGGACTTAACAAATCAAAATGATTGAGCATGTTCCACATTAATCTAAGCTAGTACTTAACAAAGCAAAAAAAATTGAGTATTAATAAAAAAGGCACTTTATAAGAGTGGGACATGATTAAGGATGCGAAGAGTGAGGAATATATGAGGAAGGTGGAATAGGAGATATCAACTATGTCAATTGACTAATGTGTAATATTTTCATCCCTTTCTCGATCAAGGTCATGGTCCAAAGTCATGATCCTAGCCTGAAGGACCTCTTTTTTCACTTTATGAGTGTCTTATGCAGCTTCCATTTCTATAGATTTCTCAGCTAAAGCATTTTTTTAAGTCAAATCTGAACTGGGATTGAGAAGTCCTCAAAAATCTAATCCACTAAAAAATCTGAAGAGAGAGCATGTACCTTTTCATCCTTTAGAAACATACGCTGCATGTGCTTGATAATCAAGCTTGGCAAATCCATGGTGCAAAATCTAACATTTTGAATGAGCAAGAAGGAGGAATTTCTGGTATAGGATTAACAAATTTGTGCACAACCATTTGGAGAGAATAAAACTCTTAGGCTTTGACATTTTCTTAAAAAATATTTATATATTAGAATAATTAATACATTGAACAGGAATGCCCAATTGTTTCAACTTAGACAGCCCATGCTTATGTTAGTGCAGAACATACCTAATAAGAAGAACTTTGTGGTCACAATTGCTTGCTTGTACCTATTTTTCTGCACATTCTAATACAAAATTAGGTTAGAAGAGTAAAAAATCTAGAATTGGGACACACAACTAAATGTGCAAGACTAAATCGAATAATATTTTAGCTAATAAGATTAAAAAAATTGTTATTTTAGTCAATCATTGAAGGGAGTTCATGCAATTTTAATCATTCCCAAGTCTAACCTATTCCTTTCAAAATACTCTCTACTTAGTCCCTTTGGTGCTTCTTCAGTCAATTAAGTAACCCACATAGTTAATATCTTTATAGCTATAAGAGTGAAATTACTTTTCTTTGGATACCATAGTCTCAACTCATTGATTCCCTTGAGATATCTCAAGATTCTTTTGACAATACCAATTCTTACCATCAAAATTATCAGCAATTTGTGTTGGTGCTACTGATCAATTAATTTTTTGATTTGCTATTCCCCCTGTCAATATTCCCTCAGTCTGTACAATAGTTGGACCAGGTGGTACAACATGCTCCTCTTACATTCTCAACTTCTTACTCTCATTGGTCTACAAAGATTTATATGGACCAGGTCTAAGCACTTGGTCGTACTTGTATGATTCTTTGTTTTGAAAAAGGATCTCCCTTTCTTCCCTCTTACATGAGCACTACAAATCTGACCTTCTTTAAAAGATAAATTCATCCTTTAAATGTGGTGAGTGAAAGAAATTTTATATGTCTTAATTCCTATGCCTTGAGCAAGCATTATTCATGCACTAATATTGCTTGCCTTTTTTTACTTTCACCTGTAAAACAGATTAGGGCTTAGATTTAGAAACCCATACAAGCTTGGGTACTTTCTTATTAGTAAAAATATAAAAGGGATTTATTCTAGCCCATTGAGGCAATAGCTTGTGTGACCTGTTCCTCTGACCAGTTTGATTTTTCCCTTTATTGGTTTGGGATATCATAGAGTTAGATCTTCTTGCTAAACTTACACTCCATAATCTGCTTTTAGTAGCAACTGAACATTCAGTAGTTGGATGTCCATGACTACCACATATGTAGCACAAATCCTGAGTAACTTTAAAGATTTTGTAAAACCCCTGTCCAGCCTTTTCACTATGAGTTTTTTTCACTCACTTGATGAACAATTCTAGAGAAATATGTCCACCTATTTGTCCTTTCAATATCAAGTTTCAGTTTAGAGACTTCTTGACTTAATCTGTTCACCTTTCCCTTTTCATCGCTACATTCTTGTTTGAACTTAATTAGTTCAAGTTCAATATCTTCTTGTTCTCCACTTTTGACCTTTTTCCCCTTTTCATAAAGAGTCAATTTTAAGACTTCAGATTTTAGAGTCAGATTTGAAGAATCAAGTTGACCAACCTATTTCTTAAGAGTGCGATTCTCCTTTTCAACAGTGTTCTTGCAAGTTTCTAGATTAATAAATTCAAATTTGAGACTTGCAAGACTGTTGAACAGCTTATTCCTATTGAAAGTTAATTCTTGGAAATTATCAATTAGAGCACTCATCAGAGAAATAAGTTTTCCTTTAGAAAATAAATGTAATTTCTTTGTAAGTTCAGGAAAACTTACCTCAGAGGTGTCATCTTCTTTTTCCATGTCTGAATCTCCAACTGCCATGAGAATAGTATCATCTACCTCTTCCTCACCCGATTCTTCTGAGTCGGATTACCAAGTAGCCACCATAGCATTTTCTTCCTTCTTAACCTTTTCTTTTAATTCTTCCTCAGTTCTTTCTTTTCTCCATTCAATTTTCCAAACTAGACAATCTCGAATTTGATAATCAGTTTTATCACACTTGTAACACCAGTGGGATTGTCATTGGAATGTTTTTTGCTACTTGTTTCATTCCTATTTTTAAAGACTTTGCTGAAATTCTTAGTTATAAATGTCACCTGTTCTTCAGTCAATTCAACTTCTTCATCAATGTCTGAACCTTTTAAGGCCAAGGTTTTTTCATGAGCTATCATTTCCTTCTTTACTTCATCAATCAGCATCTCATAAGTCTTCAAATTTCCAACTAATTCATCCAAGGTCATCCTAGCTAGATCCTTTGCCTCCCTAATCGCAATAATTAACCTTGACATCCTACTTAGACTTAGGCAAAATTTTTAACACTTTCTTAACTTGTTACTCAATAGTGATGATTTTTCTCAAAAAAGTTAATTCATTAGTTAAAGTAGCGAGTCTTGACATCATCTGATGAAGAGATTCATTATCCTTCATCTTAAAAGCCTTATACTCAGTAAAGAGGAGAGCAATACTGAATTTTCTAACTTGAGTGGTGCCCTCATGAGCATTAACCAAGGCATCCCAAATTTGCTTGGCTGTGGTGCAAGTAGACACTCTGATATACTAGTTGGACCTAGTCTACACACTAAGATGTTCTTAGCCTTTGCATTTTTCCTTAGTGCAACCAAGTCATCAGCAGTAAATTCATTTCTCACTTTCTCGACTTGTTCTCCATCCACCAGCTTCATTGGGATAGTTGGACCATCAGTAATTCTGTTCTACAACTCGTAGTCTTCTCCTTGAATGAACATTTCCATCCTAGCTTTCCACCAAATGAAATGAGAGCCATCAAAAAGTGGAGGTTTAGTAGTGGATTGACCTTCACTGTGATCAGTAGGCGGTGCGAAATTATCATAGTGATCTACTCTTAGGTGCTAACCTTATATGTAAGAGACTTGGCTCTGATACCACTTGTTAGAGTACGTGCCCTACTGATTACTTTATTTTAACGTAGTTGTTGCCTAAAGATGAAAAAATTTGACTAACTATTTCAAACTAGCAAAAATAGTAAGTAAATAACACAATAAATTTTCATGTGGAAAACACCCGGCTCAAAGAGGTGTAAAAAAACATGACCTGTACCTATACAAGATTTAACCCCAACTTCACTAAATAACTCTGAGCCTCAGCGACGACTGATTACAAAACTCTTAGCCCGATTCTATACTTAGGACCAGGTTCTTCAATATGTCGCTTTAGTGATTGAGTAACACTTCGTCAATCTGTCAATTGCCCTTTTCAGCTTTTTAAGTACGTAAGTCACTATGAATGATACATCTTTTATTTAAGCACAACTCTCCAAAGAGTCATTCTTTATTTCAAACTCCCCCTTCAATCAAAACTCTCATTACTTAAGAGTTCTACTTCAAGTGAGACTGCTTCTTCAATTCCAACTCTTGCCTCCTTAGTGTTGTAGTCAAACTCCAACTCTTCAAATTAGCACATGTTTATTTTCTTTGGGTGTCTGTGAACCAGCTTGACTGACATATTTCATATCAAGTTGTCAATCATCAAAACTGCATAATATCCAACAATTTTATTTATTATTATGACGATATGAGCCTAAATAATGAAAAGGGGATTCATACAGTGGATCCTAACTTTTTTAGGGTTGAGGCGTACTTATTATGTATTAAGAAACATTTTTAACATAAATACAAAATATGGGTTAAAAGTTACTAAATTCTATGGAACCTAATTTTCACAATACATCCGCCATTGATTGCTGAAATTTTAATTTCACATTAATAACTATTCCGCGAAACCGATTTACTTGGTTTGATTTGATTTTTATAAAAATCGAATCAAATCGCCTCATGTTACACGTTACTCATATGTATGACTTTCTCCCATATTTCATTGAAAGCTCTCATCTTATTACTGTGACATTCTTTCCGATTTTTCTGTTCCAACAACAACAAAAAAAATAAAAATTTATAGTCTTTAAATGTAGTAATAGTTTAATTTTAAATATCTATTTTATCTTTAATGTGACAATTTATCGTCATACAAATATGACTTATTTACACTATAAATTTTTAAAAATCTTTTTTAAAAATTTTCGTGTCCAATCAAACAACAATAAGTAAATTGAAATGGAAGAATACAATTTTTCTATTCATAAAAATAAGCATGGGAATCTGAAGATCCGATATACTAGTACGAGACAACAATAAAAGCTTAAAAAGGTTGTTAAAGAGAAATATTATACTAGGTCGTTTTAGAAGAGCACTATGTGTTTGTTTGAATTGACTTAGTTTGGTATGATGGAAAATGTTTTCTTATTTTTCCTTGTTTGGTTGCAATAAAATGTTTCAATTTGAGGGAAAATGACTTCCTTCAAAGACCAAGGGAAGTCATTTTCCAGAAAATGACAAATATAGCTTATGACCCCACCCCCACCTCTCTACCCCACCCCAACAACACTCATATTTACATGACTCAAAAAATTCACATTTCTCAAAAATTTATATTACTCAAAAATATTTTCACTGTGTTTTGCTTCAATTCTTCACTTCTTGAAATAAAAAATAGTGAAACCCGAATTTTTCCCATTTTCAATGTTCGTTGAATGTATTGTTATTTTTATATGCATAGAGAAACACTTACCTATGTTACTTTTGCTAATTGTATATTTCATTTTATCATCGATGTAACTTGTTCACGAGGTTGAATAAGCTTGTCGTTCCGTTATAATTCTATTGATTGTAGTATCTTGAGATTGTCCTGACAAAATATTGGAAAGTGTCTCCTATATTTGCTAATTAATAGTTGCTTAAATTTAGTGATTGTAATATTTAGTATTCGATATTGATATTATTTGCTATGCTTAAATTAGCTCTTACAAATTGTTGAGTTGCTAGAGGTACTGATATACTAGTTAACAGTTAGTAGTATTTTCTAAAAAAATATTTTTTCACTCACCAATCAAACGCTAGAAAATATTTTTCTAAAAAATAGTCTCTACTCACCAACCAAACACCATAAAATATTTTTCAGAAAATATTTTCCACTCACCAATAAAACATGAGAAAATAAGTAGATGTTGGGTATGATGTAGTTTTGATGATTGACAAAGTTATATGAAACATGTTAGCCAAGCTGGTTCACAGACATACTGTCTCGTGTAGCTGAAACTTGTAGCAAAATCATCGATGATTAAAGACAAATGTGAAAAAATCAAGGAAGGAACAGATGGGTGGTTAATTCAGATAAACTCAAGAAAATAAACATGTGCTGATTTAAAGAGTTGGAGTTTGACTACAACACTAAGAAGACAAGAGTTGGAATTGAAGAAGGAGTCTCACTTGAAGTAGAACTCTATGCAATGAGAGTTCTGATTGAAGGGGGAGTTTGAAATAAAGAATGACTCTTTGAAGATTTGTACTTAAATAGAAGATGCATCAGTCAGAATAAACTCACGCACTTATAAAGAAGAAAAGCAAAATCGACAGATTGACTTCACGAAGTGCTACTAAATCACTGAAGAAACACATTAAAGAACCTGGTCCTAAGTATAGAATCCAGCTAAGAGTTTTAGGGTTTATTTTTAGAGTTGTTCATTGTGTTTGAACTGTTGATGTAATATTATTAGTTTCAGTGTGTTATAAACTGAACTAGGAGCTAGCCTTTGATTTGGGAAAAACTCAGAGACTTTAGAAACGCATACCTTGGAGGTGTGTGTAGTTAGGAATTAGAGTTTATAATTTCTAGCAACTGAGTTAAAAGAATTAGAGTTTATAATTCCTATTTGTTGGTTACAAGAGTTTTGTAATCAGACGTTGTTGAGGCTCAGAGTTATTTAGTGAAGTTGGGGTTAAATCCTGTAGAGGTGCAGGTCATAATTTTTTACACTATTTGAGCCGAGTGCTTTTCGTGTAAAAATTATTGTGTTCCTTACTTTCTATTTTACTGGTTCCTTGGAACACGTCAAGCAACCCATTTCATCCATATGCAACTCTTATGTTAGAGTCACTAATTAGTAGGGGACGTACTCTAACAAGTGGTATCAGAGCTGGTTATCTTGTGAAGGCTAACACCTTAAGATAAGATCAAAGATAAATTCTGCACCACCACTGGCTACTGCGAAGGACAAGACATCAATAGGCCTCCATTTGTTCAATGGACAGTACCACTCAGGATAGAAAGAAAGGATGAAAGATTTTCTTCAGGCTGTTGACTATAAACTCTGGAATAAAATTATTGATGGACCTCAATACCTCATGAAGAAGGATGCTGAAAATAAGGATATATTAAAATACAAGAATGAGTATGATAAGGCCGACCTTAAGATGCTTGGAAAGAATGCAAAAGCTAAGTATATTCTCATTTGCGAACTTAGACCAGATGAATATAACAGGATTTCAGGTTGCACCACTACAAAATAAATTTGGGAGACTCTTGTGAATGCATATGAGAAAAACATGGATACCTTAGAGAAAAATAAAAGAACTAAGGATAAGTAAATAACACTAAAATAGTATGACATTGTAGAATCAGATCTGGATAATAGAAAGCTTACCAAGAATTTCAAAATGTATTTTAAGAAAGGAAAGCGCCAGAACAAGAAAGGAACGAGTAGTAGGTGTTATTCCAACTATAAGTTTCAAGCTGGTTATTTCAAGTATGAAGATACAGATCATATGATCAGGGATTGTTCATTGTGGGAAATTGAGCGAAAAAATGCAAGAGCTGAAAAATAGTTGAAGCTAAAAGAGAAATCTTACTTTAAAAGAAGGAATCATTTGCTACGATGGCTGCATGAGGATCAAGCTCAGAAGAATCTGATGATGATGGAGTTGATGAAAGTGCACTTATGGCTATAGATGACTCAGACATGGAAGAAAAGGAAAAAAATCTGAGGTAAGTCTACTTGATCTTAAAGATAAATTGCATCTTTGTTCCAAGAAAAGACTAATTCCCTTGATGAACGCATTGATTGATGATTTTCACGAGCTCACGTCTAAAAGGGATCAGTTATTCAATGTTTTTGCAAGTCTAAAGTTTTATTACATTGATCTTGAGACTTGCAAGAATGTCACTGATACAGAAAACTACACCCTAAAGGAATAGGTCAGTCAACTTGGTTTATCAAACCTAGATCTAAAATTAGAAATCTTAAAATTGTCAATTACTGAAAAAGAAAAAGGAGCCATGAGTGAAAATCATCAAAGAATTAAGTCTGAACTTAAACAAAGAAAAGATGAATTGTTTTATCAAAGAGAAAAGGTTAGAAAGCTAACTCAAGAAAACTCTAGGATAAAACTTGATCTTGAAAGAGCTAACTGATGGACCAAGTCATCTAGAATTGTTAATCATCTATGTAGTAGGACTCAAAATGAGAGGGTTGGCATAGGTTTTCACAAAGAAACTATTTCCTATAAAGATTTATGTTATATTTATGGAAAACTAGGATACCCAACCACTGAATGTCCTATTGCTGCCAAAAGCAGATCTAGCAGTCTAAATCTAGCAAATAAACTATCTCAGACCAAGAAAAGGATAACTAAACCTAGTCAGAGAAACAGGTCACATAACCTGTTACCTGTATGGGCTAGAAAAAATCTGATTTATCCATTTACTTATAAGAAAGGACCCAAGCTTGTCTGGGTGCCTAAAGTTAACCCCTAATTTATTTTGCAGGTAAGAGTAAAAGGAGGCAAGAAAAATTTGTACATGAATAAAGCTTGATCAAGGTATAAGACTTGAAGAAAATAAAGTTTCTTTCACTCACCACATTTAAAGGGGGAATGGGTCATTTGAAAGATGGTCATATTTGTAGTGCTCGTGTAAGGGGGAAGCAAGGGAGATCTACAAAAAATAACGATCTAGTGCTTGAACCTGGTTCGTATAAATATTTGTGGACTAATGTAAAAAGCAGAGAAGTTAAGAGGATGACAGTGAAACTACTGAGCATGCACAGAAATATATTATACCACCTGTTCCATGACTGAGGTCATATCGATAGGGGAAACAACAAATCAATGACTTGGGACTATGGTATCCAAAGGAAAGCAATTTCACTATTGTGGCCTATAAAGATGTTGATTATGTGGATTACTTAATTGACTAAAAATGCACCACTAACACTAAGTAGATAGCATTTTGAAAAGAATAGGTTAAACTTGGAGATGATTAAAATTGCATGAACTTCCCTCAATGATTGACTAGAACAACCATTTTTCTTTTTGATCTTATTATCTAAAATGTTATTTGATTCAACCTTGCACATTTAGTTGTGTGTCCCAATTCCAGATTTTTGACTCTTCTAACCTAATTTTGTATTAGATTGTGCAGAAACATAGGTACAAGTAAGCAATTGTGACCATAAAATTCTTCTTATTAGGTATGTTCTACACTGACATAAGCATAGGCTGTCTAAGTTGAAACAGTTGAGCATGCTTGTTCAATTCCTCATGCTTCATTCTCCCCTTGTCTAACAAAGCTGACGAATTGGTTGACCAAACTTTCTTTGATTCTCTCCAAATAGTTGTTCACAAATGTGTGAATCCTACACCAAACATTCTTTCTTCTCTTTCAACCAAAATATTAGTTGTGTACCATGGATTTGCCAAGCTTGATCATCAATCACATGCAGGATATATTTTTTGAAGAATAAAAAGGGACATGCTCTCTCTTTTTGTTCCTAATTGGCTCAGATCTTTTAGGACTTCTCAGTCCTAGTTTAGGTTTGACTTTTCAAACAACAATGGATATTTTTAAATAGATGAATCATTCTGCTCTACCTGGTTCAATAAGGAGGGATAACACTCATTGAAAAAAATATAAGAAAAAATGATTTAGCTGAGATAAATTTTGAAATAGAAGCTGCATAAGATAGTCATGAAGTGGAATAAGTGGTCCTTCAGGCTAGGATCATAACTTTGAAGCTTGACCTTGATTGAGAGAGGGATGAAAATATTGAAGTCATTCATCAATTGACACGGTTGATATCATCTGTTCCTCTTTCCTCATCACTATTCGAACCCTTAGCCATGTACCACTTTTATACCATATTTTTAAAATGCTTACTTATTTTTCTTTGTTCAGTACTAGCTTAGGTTTAATGTGAAACATGCTCTAGCAATTAAATGGAATGGTTATCTTTGCTAAATTGACTCATGTTTTTGCTCTTTTTAATACCTTACTATGTTGGCTCGAGTTTTTTGTCTGATTGTTTTGGTGATAGCCCAAGTGGCCATGAATAGCATAACTATTGCTTTGGCTAGTATATTATTGCATTGAAATAGTTTTTTGATGATGCCAAAAGGGGGAAGATAAGAGAAATGTGCAATGTTTATAACCCATTGACTAACCTATTTCATTCTAGTGTATTATACTTTTGTACCTATAGGTAAAGATGGTCGAACGCACAAAGACAAGAGGTTTTTCATCATTAAAAAGGGGGAATTTTTTGGGTATAATGTAGTTTTGATGATTGAAAAAGTGATATGAAACATGTCAGTCAAGCTGGTTCACAGACACACTGTCTCGTGTAGCTGAAACTTGTAGCAAAATCATCAATGATTAAAGATAAGCGTGCAAAAATCAAGGAAGAACCATATAGGTGGTTAATTCAGATAAACTCAAGAAAATAAACATGTGCTGATTTAAAGAGTTGGAGTTTGACTACAATAATAAGAAGACATGAGTTGGAATTGAAGAAGGAGTCTCACTTGAAGTAGAACTCTTTGCAATGAGAGTTCTGATTAAAGGGGGAGTTTGAAATAAAGAATGACTCTTTTAAGAGTTGTACTTAAATAGAAGATGCATCAGTCAGAATAAACTTACGCACTTACATAGCAGAAAAGCACAATCGACAGATTGACTTCAGGAAGTGCTACTTAATCACTGAAGAAACACTTTAAAGAACCTAGTCCTAAGTATAGAATCCAACTAAGAGTTTTAGGGTTGATTTTTAGAGTTGTTCATTGTGTTTGAACTATTGATGTAATATTATTAGTTTCAGTGTGTTATAAACTGAACTAGGAGCTAGTCTTTGAGTTGGAAAAAACTCAAAGACTTTGGAAACGCATACCTTGGGAGGTGTATGTGTAGTTAGGAATTAGAGTTTATAATTCCTAGCAATTGAGTTAAAGGAATTAGAGTTTATAATTCCTATTTGTTGGTTACAAGAGTTTTGTAATCAGTCGTTGTTGAGGCTCAGAGTTATTTAGTGAAGTTGGGGTTAAATCCTGTAAAGGTGCAGGCCGTGGTTTTTGACACCATTTGAGCTGGGTGTTTTCCGAGTAAAAATTATTGTGTTCCTTACTTTCTATTTTATTACTTCCTTGGAACACGTCAGACAACCCATTTCATTCATAGAAAACTCTTACATTAAAGTCAATGATTAGTAGGGGACGTACTCTAACAGTAGAAAACCAACTTATTTTCCAAGAAGACATGTTCCAAGAAAACATTTTCCATCATACCAAACACACCCTTGTTAAGATAAAATAACTTTTAAAGATTTCTAGTATTTGAAGAAAATAAAAAACTGTATATAAATATTTAGTTTTAAGTTAAAATAGTAAAAATAAATTCAACGTCATAAATTATAATTTCTAACTTACGACTTTTGATTTATATGACCAAAAGCCAAGCATCAATCCAAACAGTCCTATACTTTACCTCTTTTTATCTGGTGTTGTATCTCTTTTTTTGTATCTAATTTTCATGTTTTATCCTCATGAATATTCTAGGAAAACAATTGTTTGATTGTTTAGCAAAATTATAAAGAAATTAAGGTGTAAATCATTAAAATGAATAGGACAAAATGTAAATTACAAAAGATAAAAATAAAAGAAGAAGAAGTAGCAGTAGCAGCAACTCATTCTGATGTAGAGAGAACTAATATAAAGCAGTTGAATAATAAAGTACCTCTTACATTATAAGTCTTATGATACACCATTCTTATTTGGACTAGAATTACATCTAAAATTTGATGCATGTGATCTGGGGCTCAAAAGGTCAGACTTTATGTCTATTTTATTGCTAATTAGTACTTAGTACAGAGAGGTCCTTTCCAAATTCCCACCCCTCCACTCAAGCTTGCTATAAAAAATTGAGATCGTGGGTGAATATAGCAGCAAAAGTATCCATTCGAGTTCTAGAAAAAGACAAGCCAATCTCTAAATCTACATTAAAGTACTTAGATTTTACTAAGAGACATTGATATTCCACCATCATTGTCAAGAAACAAACTCTAACTTGGCGGCCCTTCTCCATCCAAAATAAGCAGCATATAAGTCAAGTTTTCGCGATCCAACAACTGTAAGCATTCGGTTCTCACCTATGGTGTTTAATTCTTTAAACCAGTTACCATTCTGGATCCATTCCTCATCCTTCATCATTTTTTGAATGACTTCTCCAATTAATTCCGCTGCAATTGTAAAGCCTTCCTTTCCAGCTAAGTTGGCATGTCTTATTCTTGCGATGTAGCCCACTATGGAATTCCCGAAATAAGATTGAGGAAGTGGTGGATTGAGTCGCGCTCTGCAATCTCCTGCACAATTCCATTACATTGTCTTCTATGATCTCTTCTCCGATTGCGTCCTATGATTTTATCAAGCAAGTCCATACATAAGCACATGTTACAGTGAAAGATCTTACATGAGTTAGAGTACTCCGTCATCTTGATAACATTAAAATCTTGAGTTTCTCAATGTCATCTCATCTTATAGTAAATGTACCTTGAACCTTACGTTCACGAAGAGTCACAATGTCACGCATCTCTAGATTATTTTTCTTCTTTACTTCCCATATGGACATTGCCTGTCTATATGGGTCTTTGATTATGGACCTATCATAAAATGGAATCAACTCTTTCAATAAGAATTGTTCACGACCACCAAACTTTTGGAGCAGAGCCCACGCCCTAATGAACCCTAATTGGTAGCTCCATCACCAGCAACATGATTATTAGTTAAACAAATGGATACACCTATATTTGGAAAAACTATCACTTGAATGGCTAAGATTGGGGCTAATTGGACCCCCGGTGCATCCTTAGGTTCCGTCAACTGAGGAACAAAGTGATAAAAATCCTTAGCATCAGGGGGATGGTCATCAATGAGATAATTGAGATCCATATCAGTCTCAGAAATCATAACTAACATAGAATCTTCTGTCACATAGCGTAACTCAGGATATCCATTCAAATTTATTGGACAAGCAACATTGCTAGCTAAGGGTTTATAGTGTTAGAGAGCGAGGGATGGTAAATCTTTAAGAGGAGGGATAATGTTTTGTATGAAATCGAGTTTGGTAATAGGGAGCTTGTAGAATAGTATTCGCTATATACGGCAAAATTCTAACCATATATGATCAAAATAGGTAAGAAGGAGTGTCAACTCAGCAACACTACCAGGAAGTGGCGCAACTTGACATTGCTCAATCATGGATGCCATGTTAACTATAACGTTTGGATAAGAAATACATATGTATCGAATTAGATTGTGTCAAGGTCCAAAAGATCACATAGTTGGTGCTTGGAATACTCACAACGATGGAGTTTCAGCTAAATCCATAGAAACCTTTACAGAGAAAACAGAGAGAAAAAGAAGAGAAAAGTGGAAACTGCACAATTTTTATTAAACTGGACAAAAAAAGCTAAATAGCATAAACAAAGTATTTATAATCGACTGACTACTTAGATGATAGCTGGATGCTATAACTACCTAACTATGCAAGTGGCTAATTAAGTTACAGTACACCTAATGAAATTAGTAATACATCTCAATACCCCCCTCAAGTTGGAGATGAGGATATCACTGACAACTTGTCAAGGATGGAAGCATGCTTTATACCTGTGAGTGACTTAGTCAAAATGTCTACTAACTGATCATGAGTAGCAATGTGATGAAGTAAGATAAGCCCATCTTGAATCTTGGTTCGAACAAAGTGACAGTCAACCTCAATGTGTTTAGTACGTTCATGAAACACAGGATTTCTGGAAATGTGAATGGTGAATTGACTATCATAAAAAACAGGTCTAGGACCTGAAGGTGAGACAGTCAATTCATCACGCAAACTTTATAACCACACCAGCTCTCTTACTACTTTTCTCAATGACCTATATTCAGCCTTAGCTGAAGAAAGTGAAATAGTTTCTTGCTTCTTAGATTTCCAACTAATAGGACTGCCTTTCAAGAGAACAATGAAGCCTGTGATTGACCTTCTCGAATCTGGGCAAGTAGCCCAGTCTTAATCACAAAAGGCTTTGAGAGTGAGGTCTTCTGATTTAGACAGAAAGATTCCAATAGTGGGGTCTTATTTTAAGTATCTTAACATGTGAAAAGCAGCATTCAAGTGAGGCTCTCTTGGATCTTACATGAACTGACTCAGATGTTGGACCCCATATACAATGTCTAATCTAGTGGTGGTGAGAAAATTTAAATTTACAACTAACTTTCTATAAAGAGTTGGATCTGAAACATGCATACCTTTCTTAGCTCTGAGCTTGTGATTAGGTTTAAGAGGAGAACTTAAATTGGGATAGGTAAGACAGTTGAACTCCTTCAGTATATCTATAGTAAATTTTCTTTGAGAAATGATGATGCCATCATGCTTGTAGAATACCTCTAATCCAAGAAAATAGTGCAACAAACCTAGGTCTTTTATCTTAAATTACTTATGGAGAAAGGCTTTGAGGTTGTTAATAGCTTCATAGTCCATTCCTATAAGTAGGATATCATCTACATAAACTGCTACAAAAATAACAGATGTGCCTCTTGTTCTATAAAATAGTGAGTGATCATGAGGAGAATATGCATATCCTCTAGAATTCAAAGTGTCAACCAGTTTGGCATACCATTTCCTACTAGCTTGTTTCAAACCATATAGTGATTTTTTCAGCTTACAAACCAAAGCAGGATCATGAGTCTACATCCCAGGAGGAACATCCATATACACTTCTTCATTCAAGTCTCCGTGAAGAAAAGCATTATTCACATCTAGTTGATAGATTTTCCATTATTTATTGGATGCTACTGCAATCAAGGTTCTTACAGTTTTCATTTTAACAACTGGAGAAAAATTTTCAAAGTAGTCTACACCTGCATGTTGAGTATAACCCTTCACTACTAGCCTAGCTTTAAACCTTTCAACACTACCTTCGGCCTTGTGGTTTATTTTGTACACCTACCTACAACTAATGGGTTTCTTACCAGGAGGAAGAGGAATAAGATCCCAAGTATTATTGTCATGTAGGGCCTGAAAATCATGTGTCATAGCTGCTTGCCAATCAAGATTCACAATAGCTTCCTCATAAGAGTTTGGCTCATTATTAAGAGACATGTTCATTGCAAGAAACTGACTATTAGGGTCCAAATCATCAGGAGTTATATGGTGTTGTGCTATGAAAGATACATAAAAAGAAGATAGAACCTAATCAGGTTGACTAGATGATGCTTGACTTAGGGGTGAATATGGTAATTTATAGACATTGTCTTGTAGATATGTCGGGACCTTATGATCCCTTAAAGACCTTCTAGGTCCTTGAGAGTGGGGATACATAACTGAGGTAGTGGTAGATGTGACTTGAGGTATAGATGGTGAAGAAGATACTGCTTGCGGTGATATAGGATCTAAGTCGTGCATAGTGTCAGTAGACCAAGGAGTAACATTTGCATTTCCTGGACCATCTTGTACAGGTTCATTAGTGGCAGGAAGATCATCAAAGCACTTAAAATTAGAAATAGACTTTGGAATGGAGAGATTGAGAGACTTAAAGGGAAAAATATTCTCATAAAAACAGACATCTTGGGAAACTATAATCTTCTTAGTGGCCAGACTTGGTACTCTATACCCTTTAGTCCTAAATGGGTAACCAATAAAAACATAAGGTGTGGTCTTTGGGTCAAACTTAGTTCTATGACACTTAGGCATTGTGGGATAACATAGACAACAAAAACTCCTTAAGTGGGAATATGAAGGTTTCTTGTAAAATAACAGTTCAAATGGACATTTGTGATTGAGAAGGGCTGAGGGAAATCTATTGATGATATAAGTGGCAGTGAGAACACACTCACCCCAATACTTCAAAGGTAGTTTGGATTGGAAAAGAAGAGCCCTAGCAGTTTCAAGAAGGTACTTGTGTTTTCTCTCTACTACACCATTTTGTTGAGGTGTATAAGGACAACTTTTCTGGTGAAGAATACCTTTGGATACAATGAAATTAGTGAGACTGGTATTGGTAAATTCCAAACTATTGTCTGTTCTTACTGCCTTAAGGGTAGTTTTAAATTGATTTTCTATCATGGAAACAAAGTATTTAATGGTATGAACCACATTACTCTTGCAACTCAAGAGTTGTCCAAGTACATCTACTGTGATCATCCACTAAAGTTAGAAAATATTTGTGTTTGTCATGTTTGTCTACATGATAGGGTCCCCACAAGTTAATGTGGAGTAGATAAAAAATGGTTGTAGTGTCTTTAGTTCTTGTGGAAAATAGTAACCTTGTTTGTCTTGCCATAGGGCAGATTGGGCAAAAGAAGGTTTGGTTTGGGGAAAATTTAGCTGGAATGGAAGATATTTTCATCATTTTGCTAAAGGGCATGTGCCCAAGTCTGTCATGTCATAACTGATCAATGTCATTACTATGAGGCAAAACAACATGAGCAGAAGTAGCATTAGCATTATTTTTGTGAGATGAAGTATTTACATATGGAGAGAATGAATGTAAATTGTAGTAACAGGTAACTATATCTATTGTACTACTAGAAATCCATCATGGTTTTTACCAATATCTTAAGGCCTCTTTAGAGAAGGGGCCTGTAGAAGACAGAAAGAGTTAGTGAATAAGACAATACTTTTAAGATGCACTATCAAGGAATTGACTGACATAAGATTATATCTGAAAGAAGGTACAAACAAAACCTAATACAAAATGATATGGGAAGCAAGCCTCACACTTCAAATTTCAGTGACTTTAACTCTATACCCATTAGATAATCTAATTAACATGGGATAAGGTAAGGGTGATATGTAGGATAATTGAGATCTATCAAAGGTCATATGGTGGGGTGCTCCTGAATCTAGAATCCACAAGTCAGACCTTGCCTTGAAGCATCCATAAGATAAATTATCAAAATCATAGAGGAGATGCAAGCAAGAATACCTGTAAAATGAGCAGCTCCACTGGGCAACTGGTTGTGATTGACACTGTCATGATTGTTCTCTGCATTGTTCATCTGAAATTGAGCTAATAAACTAGCTATTTATCCATATTGTTCCTTGGATAAACCAAAGTTAGAAGCCTCTTTTTGGCTCACAATAGATCCTTCTCCTAGTTTAGATATCATATTATGTGCTGCATTTGTAGCAACTGTTTTTCCTTTGTAGTTAGAGATTCTATTAGAGTTATATCCATGTGGCTTTGAATTGTAACCTTGTGATGATTTGTGGTTGTGGATTTGAACATGTGGAGTTTGTCTTTGTAGATAGCCATGGAGTTTATAACACCTCTCCTTGGTGTGGCCAGTCCTATTACAGAAGTCAAACACAGTTTGGAAAAAGTACTTGCGGAGTGATTCGGATGAGTAGCAGTGCAATTTGTTTTGAAACCTTGAGCACCAGAAGTGCTAGCATTCAAAGAGGTAGATTCACCAAAAGGCTTCTGATGAGGTTTAATTTCTCTTTGCTTTTCTTCCTGCACCAGTAAAGTAAAGGCCTGGACAATAGAGGGAAGAGGATTCATCATGAGAATGCTCCCCCTAATTACTATGTAAATCTCATTTAATCCCATCAAAAACTGAACAAGACGTCTATCTTTATCAGCCTTGAGCATGAACTTCTTGGATCCACAGGTGCAGACACAAGTACAATCATGTTTGTAAATGAGATTATTCAGCTCTTCCCAAAGCTTCTTCAATTTGGTGTAATATCCAGTAACATAAAGAGTGCCTTGACTTAGATCATTAATCTCCTACTAAATTTGGTAAAGTTTAGCACCATTCGTCTGGTCATACCTATTAGATAACTTTGACCATAACTCAAGCGAATCACACACATATTTGACACTATATATAATCTACTTCGATAACGAGTTTAAAATCCATGATGTTACCATATCATCACATCGTTCCCATTGGTGATACAAAGAAGAGTGCTGAGGAGGTTTCTTACATTCACCATTGATAAAACCAAACTTGTTCTTAACAGATAAAGTACGCAAAATATCTCATTTCCAGGATCTATAACCAAATCCATCAAACTGGAAAGGAACTAATAAAACCCTGATTCCATCAGAAGGATGGATATAAAGAGGACTACTCACATCAATCGTGGCTGTATTTGTATTTCCTTGGTTTACTGGTGTGTCTGTAGCAGTAGTTGTATCCACCATAGTCGAAGAAACTCAAAACAACACGTGAATTGTGAAAACAACAAGTAATCAAACCACAATCTCAATGCAAAATCGGTCAATATAACGAAGTAAAGAGAATGATCGTAGCAATACACCACAAAATAGGAAAACGCAATGAGAGATCGAAAATCACGCAGTCAATGAGAAATAAAAAAAGGGATGAAAACGAAAAGTAGCGATAACCTGTCTCTGATACCATGTCAAGGTCCAAAAGATCACATGGTTGGATCTTGGAATGCTCACAACGATAGAGTTTCATATAAATCCATGGAAACCTTTACAGAGAAAACAAAGAGAAAAAGAAGAGGAAAGTGGAAACTACACAATTTTTATTAAACTGGACAAAAAAGGCAAAATAGAATATATAGAGTATTTATAACTGACTGACTACTTAGATAACAGTTGGATGCTATAATTACCTAACTGTGCAAGTGGCTAATTAAGTTACAGTACACCTAATGAAATTAGTAATACATCTTAATAGATTGTCTTATCAAAATATATGGAGCCATGAAATGGTGGTTGGTTCTGAATTTTGATGACTCAAAAGAGTAGCTTCATACCTAACGCGATTGGTCCTTTTCTTTGACTCTTTTAAATTTCGGAGACAGATTTATGCTTTAAAGTTTATGAATTTTTATACCAACTTTAAGTTAATACTAGTCTCTTTATTCGGACATACATGTCATTATTTTTCTAATTTGATTTTTACATTTACTTGTTGTTTTGAACAAATCAAGAAAAGATAAAAAAAAATTTTATATTTTACCGTTAATTTTAATTACTTATTATCTAAATTGTTTTTCAAAACCAATTAATTGCTACCTCCGTGCATCTTTACTTGTGCACTATACTAAAAATAAATATCCTTGGCATTGCATTTCCTAATAGATTAAATTTATTATATTCAAAGGATAATATGATAAAATTGTTGGGTTCAAAGTATATGAAAAAGTGTGAATAAAAAATAGAGGAGAAATGGTGGAGAGAAGGGAGACACCAATTTAGAAAGTGTACTCCCAAATTGAAAAGTTCATACTTTCTTCCACATTGGTGGAAGAAGAGAACTTGTGAGTGCTTAAAATAAGGAACACTTACTCCACATGGTAAGTCAGGCAAGAAATAAGAGATGCGTCGTGCCGTCGTCATGATCGATCGATAAAATCTATTTTTTTGAACAAAATTTATTCGACAGAAATTTAATCCGAAGGAAAAGTAAAAACGCAGTAAATTTTTCTGCGTTTTGATCCTCCAGTTATATGCATGCATGGCACTATTTCGAACTAATGCTTCTGAGAAATGCACTGTTTCGAACTGATGCTTTTGAAGGATGCAATCCTTCAACGAAATGACACAATGATTCACGAAATGGCCTGCCTATTTAGAAAAGATGCAATCTTTGATGAACAGACATGATTTTTCAAGAAAGGTCACACCTTTTAAGTGAACCATTGCCACTTTTCAGAAGAGGCATATGAAGGCTATATAAAACTGCTTTCATCCACAGGTTTAGATACAAAATTTTTCTGAAATAAAAACTCTCTTCTTGTCATAAAAATATTCTGTGTGATCAATCCAACTGTTGAGTAAGTTTGTAGAATTCGACAATTTGAGGTACCACTACTGTTCAGATTGTAGGCCATTTTATCCTAGGAGGAAGATTTCATAACCTCGGGTACAGTGAGAGAAATTATTCCTTAAGGACACTCCGTGAAGTCGGGGGACTTGGCCTTAAATTCTGTTTCATCTATTTTCTAAAATCTAACACACTTCTTGGATAGATTATTAAGTAATATTGTGTTGAAGGTGTTAAAGAACTTCAATGATGTTCTTGTTTATACATGAACTATTGTTGAAGTTGGTGTTGCAATTATACAGATTCTTGTACCCGCTACTACATAAAATAACAATCTTAAGGAATAACTTGCAGAATCTGTATTGTTTATTTTTTTAGATTAAAGCTTTAAGCTTTCTACTCCATTTGAACTTAACTAGTGATTCAAAGACATAAAATCTTCATCACAAGTTAAAGATCACTCGGTTGACGATTGGAAGTCATAAAAACTTCATCGTTAACTAGAAACAAGAAGAAGAGTTTAAAGTTGCTTAACTTTATAAGTAGTATTCTGAAAATACTAAATTTTATTGTCTTGTGGTGACAGAAAAAATGACTAACGAAAGTCAAATGCAAGATGCAGCTACGACTGTGGGGGCAACTAGTATTGCCTCAAAAAGTAGAGCAAATGCTCCGCAACCAATGGCACCTGCGGAGAAGCCCAGAAAATTTATGGGCAATGACTTTAAGCGATGGTAACAGACAATGTTCTTATACCTCACAACACTATGTCTTCAAAGGTTCACTAGTGAAGATGCTCCTGAGGTGCTCGAGGGAACCTCGGACAAAGAGTGTTTCATAATTATAGAGGCTTGGAAACACTCGGACTTCCTTTGCAGGAATTATATCTTGAGTGGTCTCCAAGTTGACCTCTATATTATTTACAGTGGAACTAAGACATCGAAGGAAATATGGGAGGCACTAGAACGAAAATACAAGGCAGATGATGCGGGAATTAAAAAATTCTTTGTTGCAAGGTTCCTGGACTTTATAATGATAGATAGCAAATCGGTTGTCTCTCAAGTACAAGAATTGCAAGTAATCATCCACGATCTCCTAGAGGAAGGTATATCTTTGAAAAATACCTTAGTTGAACAAATTGAAAATGTTCTTAGTACTCACATAAACTGTTTTGTAGGTTTGATTGTGAATGATGTATTTCAAGTAGCAGCGATCATTGAGAAGCTAACACCTATGTGGAAAGACTTCAAAAACTATTTGAAGCATAAACGCAAGGAGATGACTATCGAAGATCTTATTGTCCGATTGTGTATTGAAGAGGATAATAAGGCTGTCGAGAGAAGGTCAAAAGGAAATTCTATAACTAATGGAGCACATATTGTAGAAGATGACCAAAAAATTCTTAGAAAAAGAAGATAGTTGAACAAGGAAGCAATCAACCCAAGAAGAAATTCAAGGGAAAGTGCTTCAACTGTGGCAAGATTGGCCATAAGTTCACAGATTGTCGTGCCCCTAAGAAAGGCAAGAAAAAGGACCAAGAAAATATGATTAAGTCCAACAAAGAATGTGATGATCTGTGTTCTATGTTTTCAAAATGCCACTCGCCATGTTTGTGCCAATAAAGAGTTGTTTTCGTCACCCACTCCAGCTCAAGTAGAAGAAATGATCTACATGGCTAACTCCGCTACGGCTAAGGTAGAAGGAACAGGAAAAGTGGACTTGAAAATGACTTCAGGAAAGGTCTTGACACTTAACAATATCTTGTACGTTCCGGAATTATGTAGGAACTTGATTTCTATTTCACTTCTAGACAAGAACGGATTCAAATGTGTAACCATTTCTGAAAAAATTATAATTAGCAAAGGAGAAGTGTATGTAGGAAATGGCTATCTCACCGAGGGCCTTTATAAGATGAATGTAATGAATGTTGAAATCAATAAAAATTCAAATTCTTCTTACTTGCTTAAGTTTTATAATTTTTGGCATGAACGTTTAGGCCATGTTAATTACAAAACGTTACGAAAATTGATTAACTTAGAGGTTTTACCAAACTTTGAGTGCAATAAATCAAAGTGTCAAACGTGTGTGGAATCAAAGTATGCAAAGCATCCTTATAAGTCTGTTGAAAGGAATTCCAATCCCTTAGACTTAATACACACTGACATTTGTGATATGATGTCAACACCATCACGTGGTGGGAGAAAGTATTTCATAACTTTTATTGATGATTGCACAAGATATTGTTACATCTACTTGCTAAATAGTAAGGATAAAGTAATAGATGCGTTTAGGCAATACAAAACTGAAGTAGAAAATTAGTTAGAGAAAAAGATAAAAATGATAAGAAGTGATAGGGACGGAGAATATAAACCTCCCTTTGCCGAAATATGTGAAGAGAATAGAATCATCCATCAAACTACGGCCTCGTATTCACCTCAATCTAATGGAATTGCAAAAAGGAAAAATCAAACTTTGAAAGAAATGATGAATGTCTTACTTATAAGTTCTGGTTTACCACAAAACTTGTGGGGGGAGGCTATCCTTACAGTCAGTCAAAAACTCAATAGAGTTTCCCATAGTAAGACACAATCAATTCCTTATAAAAAATGGAAAGGAAGGAAACCTAACTTGAAATATTTCAAAGTATGGGGGTGTCTAGCAAAGGTCCAAGTTCCAATGCCTAAAAGGGTTAAGATCGGACCTAAGATGGTGGACTGTGTGTTCATAGAATATGCTAAAAGCATTAAAGCATGTCGGTTTTTAGTTAATAAATTCGAACATCCGGATATAAATAAAAATATGATAATTGAATCAGATAATGCTGAATTCTTTAAAAACATTTACCCATATAAAACTAGACATGAACAGTCTAGTGAAGGATCTAAACGACCTCAAGATGAGCCAAGTGAGAATGTACATAATGAAAAGAATCCAAGACGTAGTACACGTCAAAGAACTTCTACTACGTTTGGATCATATTTTGTAATATTTTTCTTAGAAAATGAGCCTCAAACATTTAAAGAAGCGATGTCGTCGTCAGACTCATTATTTTGGAAAGAGGCAGTCAATAGTGAGATTGATTCACTAGACTGTTCCGATACTATTGGTTGATCTTCCTCCAGGAAGTAAGCCTTTAGGTTCTAAATGGATCTTCAATAGGAAAATGAAAGCGGATGGTACTATTGACAAATACAAGGTAAGACTTGTAGTAAAAGGCTTTAAGCAAAAAGAAGGCCTTGATTACTTTGATACATACTCGCCAGTAATAAGGATAACATCGATTCAAATGTTAATTGCCTTGGCGGCAGTATATGGTCTTGAAATTCATCAAATGGATATGAAAACCACATTCCTAAATGGAGAATTGGAGGAAGAAATTTACATGGAATAACCTGAGGGTTTTGTGGTTCCAGGAAAGGAGAATAAGGTGTGTAAACTTATTAAGTCATTGTATGGACTAAAGTAAGCACCTAAATAATGATATGTGAAGTTTGACCAAACCATGTTGGCAAATGGGTTCAAGATTAATGAATGTGATAAATGTGTTTATATTAAAGACACTCCGAATCACCAAGTCATTGTTTGTTTATATGTGGATAATATGTTGATCATCAATAGAGGCATTTCTGACATAAATGCAACAAAATGAATACTCGAGAGCAAGTTTTATATCAAAGACCTTGGAGTTGCGGATGTGATCTTAGGTATGAGAATCCATAGAACTCCACAAGGGTTGGCATTGTCACAATCTCATTATATCAAAAAGGTATTTGACAAATTTAAGTATATGGAATTCGGTATTGCCAAGACTCTATTGGATGTGAGCTTTGCACTTCAAAAGAATAAAGGTGAAAATGACTCACAAATGGAATACGCAAGAGTATTCGGATATTTAATGTATATAATGAATTGTACACGACTAGACATAGCATGCACTATTAGTAAGTTGAGTCGGTACACAAGTAATCCCAACAAAACTCATTTGATGGCAATGAAAAGAGTTTTAGGATATCTAAAATACACTTAAGACTATGCCTGGCATTATAATAAATATCCCGCGGTACTTGAAGGATATAGTAATGTAAATTGGATCACTGGATAACGAAGTAAAATCTATGAGTAGATATGTATTTACTATCGGTGGAGGTGCAGTCTCTTGGAAATCGTCCAAACAGATATGTTTTGCTCGATCTACAATGGAATCTGAATTTATCTCATTAGATAAAGCCGGTGAAGAAGCAGAATGGCTCCAAAATTTCTTGGAAGACATACCTTATTGGCACAAACCAGTGGCATCAATATGTATACACTGTGATAGCCAAGCGACAATAGATAGGGAAGGAAACATAATGTACAACGGTAAATCTCATCACATACGACAGAGACATAATACCGTTAGAGAACTTCTCTCTAGTGGAATTATCACTGTTGACTATGTTAAGTCAAAACATAATGTGTCGAATCCACTTACAAAAGACCTATCTAGAGAAGGAGTGGAAAGGACATCCAAGAGAATGGGTTTAAGGCCTAGGACAAGTCAGCATAGTGGTAACTCTACCTAGAAGACTGGAGATCCCAAGAGCTAGGTTCAAGGAGATCAAACAAAGTTGTGTCTGAAAAGTTCAACATTATCAATTACCCAACCCATTCTCATGATGTAGACAATGTTTAGTAAACAAGGATAAGACTTAAGGTGAAAAATCTTTTAATGATTATCTAAATTTGGCAGATTTGACCAAATAGTTTAATCTATAGGATTAAACGTATAGAAATCACCTATGTGAGGACGAAGTGGAAGCCACTTCAAGAAGAATGTTAGTAAAGGCCTATTCTCTAAGCTCTCATGAAATCGGGACGTGTTCATGGTTGAAAAGAACAAAACTGTGAGAACCATAAATGGTAAAAGGTTGGTTGTGTGACATGTGTTGTCTAGGTGTACACTAAAGATCGACGATTTAAAGATATCAAATCTGCTGATTGACAGAGTGAATCCGATGCATGTTCACTACGGAAAGTTCAAACGGAAACCCACTTATCCAGATGTAATCAGTCTTTGCTTGATGATCATATACTTATCTATAAAATTTTTACGAAAAATAGTCATTTTCCATTCATGTGGGGGATTGTTGGGTTCAAAGTATATAAAAAAAGTGTGAATGAAAAATGGAGAAAAAATAGTGGAGAGAAGAGAGAGACCAATTTAGAAAGTGTACTCCCAAATTGGAAAGTTCACTCTTTCTCCCATATTGGTGGAAGAAGAGAGCTTGTGAGTGTTTTAAATAAGGAACACTTACTCTACATGGTAAGTGAGGCAAGAAATAAAAGATGCCTCGCGCCGTCGTCGTCATCGCTCGCTCGGCTCGGCTTCGGCTTCGGATTTGGATTTGGATTTGGATAATGATCGATGAGATTTATCTTATTGGACAAAATTTATTCAACAGAAATTTAATCCGAAGGGAAAGTAAAAATGCAGTAAATTTTTCTGTGTTTTGATCCTCCAGTTATATGCATGCATAGCACTGTTTCGAACTGATGCTTCAGAAGGATGTAATCCTTCAACGAAATGACACACTGATTCATGAAATGGTCTGCTTGTTCAGAAAAGATGCAATCTTTGGACGAACAGACATAATTTTTCAATAAAGGTCACACCTTTTAAGTGAACCATTGCTACTTTTCAGAAGAGGCATATGAAGGCTATATAAACCTGCTTTCATCCACAGGTTTAGACACGAAATTTTTTTGAACTAAAAAATCTCTTGTTGTCTTAAAAATATTCTGTGTGATCAATCAAACTGTTGAGTGAGTTCGTAGAATCCGATAATTTGAGGTACCGCTATTGTTCGAATTGTAGGTCATTTTCTCCTGGGAGGAAGATTTCATAACCTCAGGTACAGTGAGGAAAATTATTCCTTAAGGACACTCCGTGAAGTCGGGGGACTTGGCCTTAAATTCTGTTTCATCTATTTTCTGAAATCTAACATACTTCTTGGATAGATTATTAAGTAATCTTGTGTTGAAGGTGTTAAAGAACTTCAAAGGTGTTCCTGTTTATACATAAACTATTGTTGAAGTTGGCGTTGCAATTATACAGATTCTTATATCCGAAACTACATAAAATAACAAAAATTACCTTGTCATTTACTATTTTTAATCTGTGTGTCAGTAGCGGACAACTATTGATGGATAAAGGGAGTATTAAATATCAATTAATATGAATAGTACAATAAAATCATTGTACCAATTATTATTTTACTAATAAATGTATCAAGTCTTGAGTTTATAATTAAATATTTATAAAAAGATTTACCAATAGATTTAGTAATAGGAATACATATATATATTTAGAGTAAATTGTTGAGCTCAAAAGAATTCAAAAGTGATGTCTCAATCCGCCCTGGGAAATGTGTATACATACTGTTGTCTCAATGCACTATTGATAGGCATATGTGGCTGATTTTGAATTATGCCCTACCAGAGGCACATCCAAAACGTGTGTGAATTAGAAATTTAGTCCAAAAGCACATCAATCCTAAATCAACCACCACATATTTCGTATATTTCTATAAAGTTGGATCTGGAAAGAATAAAATATATGTAATTCATATCATTATCTCAAATAAAATAGAGATTGTTTCCGATGGACTTCCGGCTCAGGATAAATAACAATATAACAGAAGAAAAAATAAAAACAAACAACGAAAATGATATCACATCGCTAGATAATAAAAGAAATAAGACACCCATAAACTAATACTATAAACTAGCTATTCAAAATTATAGACATCACCAAAACACCACGAACAAGAGTCTACAAGAAACTACAGGCACAACTATAAACAAAACACTTTTCCCTATTATTACAGACATACTCCTATACCCTGTGTGAATAAAATTCGAAAGCAAATTAAAAATAAAATTGGTCCACAATATGAAAGCTATTGAAATAAAAAAAAAGAAGAAGAAAAAATAGAAGTTAGTCATTGCACAAGACTGTGAAATACACTTCTTTACTTAATTATGATCTATTAATTTAAAATTTCACTTGTATAACACATATTGTGATTCGATATGAAGAGTATGACACAATTTATATTTATTATGTAACAAATGAGCCTCAATGTATAGTGTGTTTTTGGTTCTCTCTTGACGGGTCAATGTTTTTATAAGCTAGTGATACAGTGACATACAATGCTATTGCTTAAATTTTTATACAATGCTATTGCTTACATTTTTTAATTATTTAGAAGAGTAAAATTAAAATTTATATTCGCTTTTGACATTTTAAAAATATATGTGATAATTCAACTTATTCCTAGCCATTGATTTAAGATCGATCAAGGGGTTTATGTGAAGGGAGTATTTATTTTTCAAATCCAAAATGTTAAAGAGGATAAAGTGAGTTTTTTAAATGACAAATTTGATTGAATGATTTTATGCTAGAAAGAACTAATAGGATAAAATGCAAAGCACAAAAAGTATCAATGAGGGTGGGAAAAAAAGCCTCACTCTAATGTAGAAAGAACCAATATAAAGCAGTTGCATAATAATAAAGTCTTGGATGACATAAAAATACACCAAATACCGGCTTGAAAAAGGATTCTTATTTGGACTAGTATTACAATTTACAGCTACAATTTAAAGTATTTCATCTAGGACACAAGAGGTTAGACTTCATGTCTATTTTCTTGGTAATTAATAAAATCAGGCTTGCTATAGAAAAGTGAGACCGTGGGTGAATATAGCAGCAAAAGCATTCATTCGGGTTTTAGACAAAGATAAACCAACCTCTAAATCTCCATCAAAGTCCTTAGATTTATTAAGAGACATCGATATTCCATCACCACTGTCAAGAGAAATGACTTCTAACTTCGCAGCCCTTCCCCATCCAAAATCAGCAGCATATAAGTCATGTTTTGGCAATCCAGCAATTGAAAGCATTCGGTTCTCATATATGGTGTTTAATTCTTTAAACCAGCTACCATTCAGAATCCATTCCTCATCCTTCATTCTTTTCTGAATGGATCCTCTAATTATTTCCACAGCAATTGTAAAGCCTTCCTTTCCCGCTAAGTCAACATGTCTTGTTCTTGCAACGTACCCCACTAGGCAATTCCCAAAATAAGATTGAGGAAGTGGTGGATTGAATCGCGCTCTGCAATCTACTTCACATCCGAAGAATTCCGTTAAATTATCATCTATGATATCTTCTTTGATCGCGCCCTCTGATTTTATCAAGCAAGTCCATAAATAAGCACATGTTATGGTGAAAGATGTTACAGGATTTAGAGTATTTCGTCGTCTTGATGATATTAAATTCTTGAGTTTCTCGATATCATCTCGCCTTATAGTAAATGTACTTCGAACTTTGTGCTCATGAAGAGTCACAATGTCACGCATCTCTAGATTACGTTTCTTCATTTCTTTCCATATGGTCATGCCTTGTCCATATGGGTCTTTGATTACAGACCTATCATAAAATGGAATAAATGCTTTCGATAAGAATTGTTCATGTCCACCGAATTTGTGGAGTTCAGCCCACGCCCTAATGAACCCTACTATGGTAGCTCCATCGCCAGCAACGTGATGATTAGTGAAACCAATGGATACACCAAAATTCGGAAAAAGTGTCACTTGAATGGCTAAGATAGGGGCTAATTGGACCCCCGGTGCATCCTTAGGTTCAGCCAACTGAGGAACAAAGTGATAAAAATCCGTAGCACTACGGGGATGGTCACCAATGAGATAATTGAAATCCATATCAGTCTCAGAAAAAGTAATTGACACAGAATCTCCTGTCACATAACGTAACTCAGGATATCCGTTTGAATTTATTGGACAAGCAACATTGCCAGCTAAGGGTATATAGTGTTTGACAGCAAGGGAGAGTGAATCTTTAAGAGGAGGAATAATGTTTTCGATGAAATTGGGTTTGGTTATAGGGAGCTTGTAGAATAGTATCTGCCGTACACGGTGGAAGTCTAACCACATATGATCAAAATAGGTGAGTGGGAGTGTCAGCTCATCAACACCACCAGGAGGTGGTGCAACTTGACATTGCTCAATCACAGAAGCCATGTTAATTAAAACGTTTGGTTAAGAAATACACAACATATATAGAATAATATTGGCTTATCAACATATATATGGAGCCATTAAACTGTTACCTCTGATCAAGAGTCATTTCATACATAACATGATTGGCCCGTTTTTGTCTCCGTCTCCAAAATGTAATCAGACAGATAGATTCATGAGTTACAATTTATAGGTTTCTATATCAACTTTAAGTTAATACTATAATTATATATATCAATAATTTCATTACACGTATACATATTTCTAGAGTTCAGATAAACGTTATTGAAGTCATGTAAATCCATAAGTGGACGTCTCAGTACGCCCTAGGCATATGTGGCAGTAAATGTGTATGGTTGTAACTGGCGCCTTTTGTCCTAATTTGAAATGTTGTCTCGATGCATTATTCAAAGGCATGTGTGACTTATTTTGGATTATGGCCTACCAAAGACACATCAAAAACTACACATGTTTGAATTAGAAATCAAATTCTAGAGAATTTTAGAGATCTTTAGAAAATTTAGTCTAAATAGATCTATTTTGAAAATTGATTTAAGAGTCAAAATCAATATTTTCAAAAGGCATTTTCAAGACGAGTCTCAAGGCGATCTTGGGTGGAGCATATGAAACACACACCGGACGCAATTTAAAGACGTACACAATTGAATTCAACGCATAAGTCCCGAACATAAAGTTCTAATTTCCGGGCGTAAGAATGTATGTCCCGGGAGTTAGTTTAGTTTTTACTATTTTAAAAGTATTTTTTCTATAAATTATGTTTTTCATAATTGGTATAATGATATTTACATTTTATGCTATCCTTTTTTCAAGTTGTAGTGATCTTTTTCAAAATATATAAATAAAAAAAGCTACTCATATAAAATGACGCTATCATATATAATTTTTTATAATCATGTCTAAAATTGAAAAGGATACATATATAGTTCAGAGCACTATGTTTACGGAGAAACTGTATCCATTTTTGTTATTACTTTTACATTTATATTATTTTCAATCTTTGAAATATATAAACAACAATCATCAGTGCAATATTAGTTGAGGGTGGGAAAGGACTAGTACAGTAATATAGAGATGAATATATATTGATATCTCATTTTAAAGATTATCTTGATTGTTATTATTTTTGTGTTGATACCTTTTTCAAATAATAATTATAAGATTTTTTTTCTAATTGTCGGTGAAATATTTAACTTTAGTTACAGCATTATTGAAAATCTATATTTGCTTATTTTTTTAGTATAAAATTATAAAACTGAAGATGCCTGGGATATACATTTCATATATCTATGGGGCTTATATACTATGCCTCAGGGCTTAGGCCTCACCCCCTACAACGTAAAATGTCTCTCTTCGCGCTCCTTTCTTTTAAAACACCGATTAAAAACACATATAAACTATCTCATATTTTTGAGTTTTATACTTGACATATTAGGAGGGGAGTTTCCAAAATGAACTATGACCCAATGCTTAGCGAAATACATGTCGCTTTTTATCTAATGATATGTGTACTGCACTCTGGCCTTTATTTAAAATCTGGGGAAAAGTCATTGTTTTCACTCTAAACTATACTCGAAAAGTCAAGGTCACACTTAAACCTATTAAACACCTAAACTATAGAAAAATGATATTTTTTACATCCTGTAAAGCATTATACCACTTGTATGTGGTGCGGTGTTTCACACGCGCCTACTACGTCAACGTCATGTCAGCATAATACGAAAAAAATAATAAATTTATTATTTTCATAAAAAAAAATTCTTTTTAATTTATTTTTTTCTTTAATGTCCAAAACCTCCATTGTTATGAGGTCAATGTTCAAAGAGATAATACACCGAAACACCCCTAAACTTGTAGCCAAAACTTACTTAAGACCCTAAACTTTTATGACAATTATTTACCTCCCTTAACGATTTTAAAGTGTATTATTTTGTCCCCTTAACGGCTGACGTGGCAAAAAATAAAATAAAAGCGCATTTCAGTAAAAAAAAAGTATAAAAAATTTTTAGTGGGGCCCACTTTAATATTTTTAACCATTATTTTTTTCTCCTCCTTCCCCACACCCCACCACCCTCATTTCTTCTTCTTTCTCACACCCCACCACTCCTATATCTTCTTCTTTCTCACACCTATTGAACCTTCAACAACAAATTTCAAATTTTCATGAAACAATTGACTTTTATTTACCATAAGTTCAGATTCTTCCAATTTCAACTCCATCCATTTTTCATTCATTTCTTTCAATTTCTTCTTTCCCAATCTCTTTAACCTTTCTTCATAATTTGAAAAATACACTTTCATTTCATTCACTAATAATGAAAACTCATCCAAATTCACATCATCTATGTGTGATTTTTTCTTTTCTTTAATAGCATCTCTATCCCAAATCTTCCTTCCAAGTTCATAAATCTCGCTATCATGTGGAGTTTTCATTAGTGATTCATTTGGGGGAATTTGTAGGGTGGTTCACGATGGAGGTGGATATTTTTCGGTGAGTCATTATTAATTGAGTGAAAGTTATTGATGTTAATGGTGGCGGGGGCTGTAGAAGCATAAGGAGAAGGAGAAAATAAGGGTTAGGGGTGGGGGGCTCTTGAAGCATAAGGAGAAGGAGGAACGACGGGGGTGGGGTGGGGTTGGCTATTAAAGAAGAAGGAGGAGGAGGACGGGGGTGGGGTAGGTTTATATATATATATTTAAAATATATAAAAATAATATGTGTGTTGGATTACTTTTTTAAAATATATATATAATTTCTTACGTGGCAGTGACATGGCACTGAGTTGGCAATGACGTGGGGCGTGTGTACTTCACTCTCCATAGTGAGAGTGGTATAACATTTTTAGGGTGGTACAAAATTCACTTTAAAGTTATTAAGGGGAGTAAATAATTGTCATACAAGTTTAGGGTCTAAAGTAAGTTTTGGCTACAAATTTAGGGGTGTTTCGATGTATTATCTCATGTTCAAAACCTCCATTGTTATGAGGTCATGAACACCATATTCACCACCATAAACTTAATTCCACCAACAAAATAACCATAATTATGCAGCCAGTTTAGAAATGAAGAGCTTTATTTGATTTTGTTATGAGGTCAATGGAGGTTTATCCCACCAACAAAATTATCATAACTATGCAGCCAAAACTTCCATTGTTTTTTTCCATAACATTAACACCTATGCATCTAATTGAAGGGTTGAGAAGATACACCAAAAATAGATATTATTGTCTTCCATCGGGTACACACTAATTTTAGCAATCTAATTACAGTTAGAAGTCACTAAACACTCGACATTGGCTAGAGATCGACAAAATTATCAGTGCCCGTAAAGTTAGAACTTTTAGACCTGAAAAGAACCTTCTTAGAATAAATAGTTGTTATCTGTTCCTTTTTTTTAAGTTTTTTGTTTGTAGTTTTCAACGGGAGTAATATTTTGCAATTTTTCTTTTCCCGATTACTATGGCAACATTTATTTGGTGATTGGATTACTTCATTTCTAGATTGACTGCATAGTTTTAGGTAATTGGATTACTTCATTGACGGCGGTAGGTGAAATTAGCATCGATTTGGTGGGGATAGATGGTAGGATGTGAAGAAATTTTGTTATCTGGTGGTGGGGTTGGAGTTTGGGGGTGGGGGTGATGAAGAAGATACGTTGGTTGGCGTGGGGTTGGAGTTTAGGGGTGGGGGTGATGAAGAAGATGATGGTTTGGAGGTGAGGGAGGGGAGATGGATGCTGGGGGCTGGGGGAGGAGGATTTTAACTTATTTATTTTTGCATTAATTTGTAATTTAGACGCACCTTTTTTTATTTAAATAATTATGTATTTTCCACATCAGATTTAGGGGGTAAAAAAATTCACTTTTATATAATTTAGGTGTGTAATAGATCACTATAATAGTTTAGGTGTGACCTAAACTTTTCGAGTATAGTTTAGGGTGGAAACATGAAAAAATAATTTCATTGTGGAAAAATTAAATAAACTAATATCAAGTTAAAATTTACTGTAACTAATTAAGGTTAAAATTATAACCATACAAATTAATTATATTCATCCATTGTGGCATTGAACGTCTTCTTTTCCAACTTCTCAGTCGTGGTCTCGTTTTAGCCACTTGGTAGGGGAGAGTTTATGATTTTGAAGAAATCAATTTTAAAATAAAAATAATGTGACAACTTATAGAGTCGTTATATGTGATTGGTGGACGAATATTTTATGATCAAACATGCGTAGAAAAGTTTGTAAACTAATATTTGATCTAGTGAGCCTCTAGGTACGTTTCGCTCACCATTGAGTAATGTTGAGGTAGGAAACTCACATTTTGAATAGTTTACATATGAAACTCAAAGAACTAGGATATATTAGGTGTTTTTTGATCATTACCTTTAGAAAACAGAAATAAAAAAAAAAAGATTCAAAAAAGAAGTTATTCATTGCACAAGACTATGAAATACATTAATGCTACCCTTAATTAATGCTAAGGCTAAGTTGAAAAAGAATAATTAATGATCTCTTGATCTTTAAATTGATAGTTATTTTAAAACAAGTATTTTTAGTAAACGTGCTACCAAATATTTTGAATGAAAGGATTATAATAATAGCTTGTTAGGTTAGTGATGAAAATGAATGAAAATTTGAGGAAAGAAAAATGAATGGAAAGTGAAAATGTGTATTCACTTTATAGAAGAAGTGTTCTCCCACATTGGTGGGAGAAAGAACCTATTTTATGCTTAAATATAGAAGCATTTTTTCATGTAGTTAGTGAGGCAAGAAGGAGACAAGCCTCACACTGTTGTTGTCGCTCACTCGGCTTGATGAGATGAAGGCTTTGGCTTTGAATTTAGATTTTTCAAATGATCGAAAAATTATCTTTCTAGACAAAATTTATTTGAAATTTGAGAGTTAATAATTTCTTAGTTCAAAAATTTGATACAAAATTTTTCTCTATTTGTGAACACACACAAGCATGTGCAGTCATAATGTACTTCGAAGGGACGCAAGCCTTCGAGGCACTATTTGAAAATGAAAATGGGACTTGTGAGCGCACTTAGCCATCAGTGGATGCAGATGGTAGTGCATTTGTCAACAGAAGTCATCTAAAACACACTGCTTTGTGCAATGAATGACATGCGGACGCATGTCGTGCTGTACAACCGTATGTGGGATTCACATGTTGTCTCGATATTTCAAAAAATTACAACTTTTCACAAATAATTGTTTCTTTAATTTTCAGAATGAACATCTTTTGACTATAAGTATTTGATTTTTCTTAACTATTGATACAAAATTTTGAAGTCATAACTCTTTTTATTTCTAAAAATTCAAGTGTGATTTACAAATCGTTGAGTACGTTCGTGGTTTAACAGAATTTGAGGTACCACTATTGATGTGATTCATCTTATTCTGGGAGGATTTATTTCATAATCTCGGATATTTGAGGAGAATAATTTTCTTGAAGACACACCGTAAATTTGGTGGACTTAAATCTTGCTATCTTCATCTCTTTCTAAACATTTGGTTTTGCTATTTCCTAGAAAATAGTTTGAACTCTTTATGGTTGTTCATAAGTTGTTTGAACTTGTGATTGAAGTTCTTGTTGAAAATACAAATTTTGTTTAGTGTACCCGAAAAACAACAATCTTAAGTAAATTATGGTACTTATATCTATATTTGCTTTCCAAAGATTAATGCCTTTTGATTTTCTACTCTATTTGAATTTCATCATGATTGGAAGATGTAAAGACTTCATCATGAGTCAAAGATTCATTCGGTTGACGATTTGAAGAACATAAAAACTTCATCGTCAAACCAGAAACAAGTGTTTGAAAGTTTAATATTTTATTGTTAGTATTTGTGATACTAATTGGTTGTCTAATTGTGACAGTAAAATGACTACTTGAAACTATGTCAATGATGAAACGACGAATGTTGCAGCAACTAACATTGCTACTTCAAGCCATTCGAATGTTGCTCCTATCATGGCACTGGCAAAAAAATTGTAAAAAAAATTCTGATGTTAATTTCAAAAGATGGCAACAAAAAATGTTCTTTTACTTGACTATTTTAAGTCTGCAAAGGTTTATCATGAAAAGTATTTCTAAATTATTGGAAGAAACTCCAAAAAAAGAATACTTTCTAGTAACTGAAGCTTGGAAGCACTTGAATTTTTAATGTAAGAACAGTAATCGCCGTACACAGTAGAATTGTAACCACATTTGATCAAAGTGCAACTTGACATAGCTCAATCACCGAAGCCATGTTAATTATAACGTTTGGCTAAGAAATACACAACATATATAGAATAATATTGGCTTATCAACATATATGAAGCCATGAAACCGTTACCTCTGATCAAGAGTCATTTCATACATAACATGATTGGCCCGTTTTTGTCTCCGTCTCCAAAATGTAATCAGACAGATTCATTAGTAACAATTTATAGGTTTCTATATCAACTTTAAGTTAATACTATAATAATAACTGAGTTCATGATCAAACATTTATAAATATTTACCAATAATTTCATAATATGTATACATATATCTAGAGTTGAGATAAAAGTTATTGAATTTAGTGAATCCGTAAATGAACGTCTCAGTACGCTCTAGGCATATGTACTATATATAAGTGAAGGTTGGGGTGACTACCAAGGGTATTTCGGTAATTTTAGTCACATCAACCTTCACTTATGTATAGTAGTAAATAAAATGGTTACACATGCATATGATTTCTTTCTTATATTTATTAATTTTATCCTCATTTTTATGGTGCAATAAAATGGTTACACATGCATATTATTTTTTCCTTATATTTATTAGTTTTTTTCTCAGGTATTATTTTAATAATATTTTTATTTAGACCTTTGTAATTGAATTATATATAATAGTATTTTTTTTTATAAATATCTTTTTTTGTTCCTTATTAAATGACTACACTGAATGTATATATTATGTTAACATTGGTTCATTGTATTACATTTCTTTTCTTTTACTCTTATACCAAACAATTAAAAAAAGTAGGAAATAATCTTCCCCAAAGTTGAATCTCTTTTGCACATTAGTGTTGTCAAAAATATCCGCGCCTTGCACTGACACGGGTATCTAGTATATATATAAGTAAGGATAAGCTGCTGAAGCATGCAGCTTATGGACGACATGTCTGCTTCAGCAGCTTCAACAGTGATTTTACTATATCATCCTTAATTAATTATTATAAGTCATTCGTAATAGAAAATTAATAATATTTAATTAAAAATAAAGTAGATTTTTATGACGTGTCTGCTTCAGCTGTTTCAACCGTAATCTTACTATATAATCTTTAATTAATTATTATAAGTTATTTACGTATTGTGAAATTAATAATACATAATTAAAAAAAGTAAATAGATATTTATGATATTCCTGTTTCAACTTCTTGAACCATGATTTTTACTATATCATTTTTAATTAATTATTATAAGTCATTTACGTATTAAAAATTAATAATATTAAATTAAAAAATATAATAAACATTCATGACATGTCTTCTTCAATTGCTTCAATCGTGATTTTATTATATCACCCTAATGAATTATTATAGATCATCTAAGCATTAAAAAATTGATAATATGTTATAAAAAAAGGGAAAATAGACACAAAATTCTAAGTTAACTCTTGATGTTTTAAATTAATTTAACGACTTATATGAATTTCACTTAAAACATTTTCCATAAGTACTTTTTATAGTAATTTCATTATATCGCTTTTAAATAGTTAGCCGTTGATGTTTTAAATTAACTTGACGACTTATACGGGGTCCACTTTAAAAAAAATTCACAAGTAACTTTTATAATAATTTTATTATATCATTTCTAGATAATTATTATAAGTCATTTAAATATTATATAATTAATGATTATAAGTCATTTACGTATTAAAAAATTAATATTATTTAATTAAAAAAGTAAAATAGATATTTATGACATGTCTGCTTCAGCTGCTTCAATCATGATTTTACTATATCATCCCTAATTAGTTATATAAGTTATATGTATTAGAAAATTAATAATATATAATAAAAAAAGTAAAATAAATATTTATGACATGCTTGTTTCAGCTGCTTCAACCGTGATTTTACTATATCATTCCTAATTAATTGTTATAAGTAATTTACGTATTAGAAAATTAATAATATATAATTTAAAAACACAATAGACATTTATGACATGCCTGCTTCAACTACTTCAATCGTGATTTTACTATATCACACCTAATTAATTATTATAGATCCTCTAAGCATTAGAAAATTGATAATATTTTTTTAAAGAAAAGATAAAATAGATACAAAATTATAAGTTAACACTTGATGTTTTAAATTAACTGGACGACTTATATAGAGTCCACTTAAATTTTTTTCCACAAATACTTTTTATAGTAATTTTATTATATCGCTTCTAATTAGTTAACCATTTATGTTTTAAATTAACTTGACGATTTATACAGGGTTCACTTAAAAAAAATTCACAAGTAACTTTTATAGTAATTTTATTATATCACTTCTAAATAGTCATTATAAGTCATTTAAGTATTAGATTATAAATAATATAATAAGGATAAAATAGATAAAAAAAATAAAAATTAAAAATGATCAGATAAAGTACTTTGCAATAGTAATATCTGTGTCAAAAAAAGGTATGAAAGTAGTACACCTATTGAGATCTAAATAATTAGATTCAAACAAAAAAGGTAAATACATAGTTACGATGTAAGATCTGAGTGATTAAAATATCAATTTTTATTAGGTACAACTAAATGAAGCATAAAATACATAAACAAGGAAATTAAATTTTATTTTTTTAACAACTTTTTCGTTTCGGTGATCGACATGCTTGTCGACCACTGTTTGCTCCGTAATTTTACTATATCACCCTTAATTATTATATGTCATTTACGTATTAGAAAATTAATAATAATTAATAAAATAAATAAGTAAAATAGACATTTATGGCATGTCTGCTTCGACTGCTTCAACCATAATTTACTACATCACCTCTAATTATAAATCATTTAAATATTAAAAAGTTATTAAATTTCATAAAAAAAAAAGTAAAATAGACATGAAATGATCAATTAACTATTTATATTTTAAATTAACTTGACATCTTATATGAGACTCTCTTAAATTATTTTTACAAGTATTTTTTCTAGCAATTTTGCTATATCACTTCTAATTAGTTATTATAAGTCATTTAAGACATGTTTGCTTCGCTACTTCAATCGTGATATTTGCTTAACTCTCAAAATTATATCGGTGTCACTTAAAAAAGAATAGAAGAAAAAATATTATAAATTAAAATAATTAAAAATTTTAATTATTTAATAATAATAATTTATTTTACTATTTTTATAATAATTTCAAAAATTGATGCTTACCATGTTGGCCCATGCTCTAGTATATATAAATAGATGTGGCTGATTTTGGATTATGACCTACCAGAGACACATCAAAAATTGCCGTGTTTAAAATAGAAATCAAATTCTAGAGAATTTAGTTCACTTTTAGAAAATTTATTCGACAACCATATGTGAATAAATTCAAAAGCAAATTAAAAGAAAATGATCCAAAAATTAAATCTATTTTGAAAATTGAAGAAAGAGTCAAAAACAATATTTTCAAAAGACGTTTTCAGGGCGATAGTCTCAGGGCGATATTGGGATGGAGCATATGAAACACACACCGGACGCAATTTAGTGGCGTAGTGTAAGGACCCTCTCCGTCGTTACATAGTCCAAATTCTTTTCGGTTTGAAAGTTACAAATTTTAGGATAGTTTAGTTTGACCGATTTCAGAGCAAGGTGAGGCATCGGAAAATCTGGGAATGATTTTGATGGGGGTAGTAGTATTTGTCTTGATTTCTATTTAGTTAAGATGATAAAAAATTCGTAGAAATTTACGGAATTAAATTTGGGTAAGTAAAACTTTCGGAATTGATTTTAGCGTAAAGGGCCACTATTAGGAATGTCCGAGATTTAAGGTACAATGTAAAAAATGAGATTTTTGGGTGAAGATGGATATTTTGTCCCGTCGACTCCGCTATAACGATCGGCGCATTGCTGAAGCGGCAAGTGCCATAGCGGAGGAATTCCTGCTATAGTGGTGGTCAAAGATGGTCAACGACTGCTACAGTGGTCAGTACCGCTATAGAGGCACCACTATAGCGGTCTTGAATGCTGTAGCGGTGAAAACCGCAGATTTATTAAAATTTTCTCCAAAATAATTTATTTTTCTAATACTCATTTTGATGCAACAGAAGGGCGATTTAGGGCGAAACACACCAAAATTTTTTTGTTTGGCCCCGTCAAAGTAAGGAATTCATTCTATTAACACATATTTAATTATTAAGCCTTACAACTGTTAATTCATGGAGTTCAAAAAGGGTTTTAGAAAAGATTTTGATTAATTGCTGGTGTAGGAGAGAAAATTAAGGAATAAGTTAATAGGTTTTGACTACTAGCATTTAATTTATCTTTGGATTCTGTTAATTCACTAATATCCATGAAATCGATAGTTTTAGGTGAATTACGGTGAAAAAAATCCTAAAACGGAAAGAAAATGATCATGAATTTGACATTAGGAGTTGGGTGTGAGTTACAAATCCCGACATGTTAGGTCATTTCTTTAATTATGTATTTATATGCATGTTCTAGATCACGAACAAGCGAAAATTGCACGAAAGGGCAAACCTCCGACATAGAGAAGTTCTGCAAGCTTGCTTCCAGGTAGGTGATGATATAGTAGTTTAATCCAATTTGTGCTACATGTGCATATTAATTACTTTATAGTATGACTTGTTAGTGTATGTTATTTGGTGTGGTCTTTGCAAATGATTTGCGGTTGTTATATGATTTTGACCTCCCTTACTTGCTAAATGTGGACTGTTTGGTATTTAGAATGTTCTCACAGGCTTTTGGTGGAACAAGGTTGGCAGATACTTGTGTCTGGGGTTTTAGTACATGGACGGTAATTGTCCCCTGTAGGTCATGGCTAGAGGATGGTTGTATATCCTTTAGCGTGTATGCACGAAGGTCAAGTGAATTTGATGGTTTCATGTGTGAATCAAAAAATATATTCTTATATCTAATAAATTGTCCTGACTTGTTTTTGGCTTGGATTGACTAGACTTGACTTGGTGATAATATGTTGACTTACTAGTTTGACTCCTAGTTATTCAATATAACTTAGTATAACTGGAAGACACTTATTGCTTGTTATGCTATATGTTTATTAAGAATGGATTAACTTGTTGATGTTTATTAAGTATGGATTAACTTATTGTACTATAACTTAGTTATATGTTCATATTCTCATCTTGGGTTGACCAAATGGTCCAACCAATACATTGTTATTCTTGTGTGCTGATACTACATCTGGATTTACTTTTGTGAGTGCATGGCACATTCTAGCAGATCCTACGAGAACTCACTTGTGATTCCAGTGGTTGGCTCTTTACTTATTTCTTCTAAGTGTAGATTATAGGATTATCGTTCGGGATGAATAGTAAGGATGTCACTTACAATGAGTTTGGATTGTGACAAATTTGGTATCAGATTACCTAGGTTCATCAATCTTATCATACCAAAACGAGTTAAGAAGAGTCTTGTGAAACGGTACGAAGACATCTATACTTTTCTTCGAGAGACTCTAAAACTTTAGAAAATTTGTCATTATTATTTCTTTCATGCTATAACTTGATTCCAATTGGTATCTGGCGATCCAAATTGGTATCTAATCTTTTTCACTCTTTTGTCTGTAGATGGTGAATATTAGGTCCAATAAAACTGACTAGCAACTCTCTCAATGGCTTCTCCAGCTGTAAAGCCAGTTGAGGGGGGAAAAAGACGAGTGAGAGAAAGAGGTAGGGGAAGGAGAAGACAGGCCACACTCACCAGGTTTGGAGCTCAAGCACCGACTGGTCAACATCTTGAGAGGTCAGCATCACCTCCCCCACCCCAGGAGCATTTGGAGGAGATGGAAGCAGTAGAGGAATGAGGTGTGAAACTCAAGGTAGCGGCTCAAGTTTAGGTTGCAGGACTACCCCATTGTCCGCTCAGGTTATTCAACAAGTGTTAGCTTTTCTAAGTGGGTTGTCTATTACCCCACACTTAAAGCCTCGTTCGTTCTCGAACAACTCTTTACTATAAACATCATAATTAGAGAAGACTCCACACTTCTATTACCAACAATACATTCAAGATAGTACTATAATGACTACACAGATAACAAGTTTTTACCTTAAGCATGTTATACATAAGAACACTACTTCAAAACATCCAACTATCATTAAAAATGTGATCATACACTACTTCAAAACATCCTAACCTCAAGAATTGACTTACCAAGTTAGAAAACTCATGCATATTACTCAGTCAATGAGATCATACAAATCACCCAACTATCATTAGAAATATGCCCTCACAGCAAGAGAGTTACCCATAATACTCATATAGATGCAATTTATCACAAAATGAGTACAACAATCAAATTACGCTCACTCTCACAAAGAATTCACAAGTTACACATGATGAATCATAGACTTGCCTTAGTGTAGTACTCCACTAATATCAGAATGTTAAGGCTCCAGATCAAATAGGTCTTTATAAGTTGTAATGCAGGTTAAGGGACGAGTAGGAACTATTTGACTAAATGTAGTGACTAAATTCCCTAAGCTCTTTTATACATCACATGAACATTAAGATCAATCTCTTAACAACCAATTTTTTCCCACTTCTATCATACCCATTCTATTTTATTTTGCCCCATCTCATTAAGCCAGTCAGTTATAATGTTGAGGGAGTATTCTTCATCAATTCAAGATCAAATTTTAGCACAATATTTCTTTTTTTCATCGCACAACTCCCACTCACAACACATATTAATTTTGCAACACCAATAGCTACTTTTTGGGGACTCATTTTCACCTCTTTTCTTCTTGTTTTAACACTCCTTCACTTTATTAATTTTCAACTAAAGAGCTTAAGAGATTTGGATCAGTTCAGGTCCAACAAAGAAGAGTAACATGATACATATAAGGCTACCAAAGGATAACCTAAAGAGTCAACGGGGCAGACTAGGATTATGCACAAGGGTAGATAAAAGAGGGTATGAAACATGGCTATTAAAGAAATGCATATATCATCTCCTAAAACCACACTCTTTATTTCTTTGCACACACATCGCGTAAGTTCGAGACATCAAATTCAATAAGAAATACACAAAAAATCTTACACCACACATGGAACATGGTCAACTCAAGTAGGATTATCATTCAACCACATGAATTCGAAATTAAGCCAACAATATACAAGAGTCATAAATTAGAGTCTAGGGGACTCAAAACTAGTAATTCACACAGACAAAATGGTTTTACACACAAAACCTCTTGTATTATGCGATCATACATAGCACCAACTAGAACATCTCACTTACCTAATCACAATTTTTTTAAAAAATACAGAGTTCAAAGACCACCCCCATGGAAAAGAACAACTATGGGGTGAGTGAAGTGTGCACCTACTCAATTGAAAACCAATAACTAAAAACTAAAAAAAGAAAAATATTTTTGTAATTTTTCAAATTTAGGAAAAAACTAGGAAAACAATTAAGACTAAGACCCTATAGCATACTTCACTAGAAACCATGGGAATTTCACCATCCCACACTTAAAAATCTACTTTCTCCTCAAAGTTGAATTTAAATGCAGAGGTAGAAATATTCCCTGAGTCCTCTAGGCCTAGCTAGTACCATATTTAAACATCAAAAGAGTCCGGGGACCCACACTCAGTCTTTGCCATGCTTCTTAACTCTAGTCTCCGGTACTCAGACTTTCCATCGACCTGTGACTCAACAAAAACAAAAACTACATGAAGTGAAAACTAAAATACTAAAAAAAAAATCTATCTTAACTTGGGTTGCCTCCCAAGAAGCGCCTGATCTAGTGTCGCGACATGACCCAACATCACTACTCAACCGAATCTCTCCATCCCCTTTCTTCTATTTGAAGGCCATCTCTTACTTGTTTCTTACCTCTTGAGTGTGCACTCTCAAGGTCAACAACTTTTTAAATTTTATACTTTTTAGGAGCATTAATCATCATCACTTTTTAAATTTTATACTTTTTAGGAGCATTAATCATCATCACTTTGGGATTAGGTGGTGGCTCGGGTAACTCAATAAGACTGTCTAAAGAGATCTTTGTTGGTGTACTTTCTGCCACCTCACACTTATCCACTTCCATTACTGTAATCATATATAAATCTTTTTAGTATAAAGTTGGATTAAGTGGCTTATAAACTCTGAAAACCACTTCTTCGTCATTTAATCTCATTGTGAGAGTGCCCCCTTTCATGTCTACCAACGCTCCTCTTGTGGCTAAGAATAGATGTCCCAAAATGATCGGTACCCTATAATATGCATCATAATCTAAATCAATAAAATCAGTAGGAATTTCAAACTTACCAACCTTTACGAGTACGCCCTCAATTATTTCATCGGGTTTAACTATGGTCTTGTCCATCAATTTCAGCCTCAACGACCATGCTCTTGGCTCTCCCAAACCAAGATTTATGAATATGGATAGAGGCATCAAATTTATACTAGCCTATAAATCATTCAAGGTATGGAGTACTTTACCGTCACCAATCACTTTGGGTATCTTTTTCTCAACCACAGAGCTGCACTCCTTTGTCAATGCAACTGTTGCTACATTCTCAGCTTTACCTTATTAGTCACCACATCCTTCAAGTACTTAGAGTACTTAGGCATTCCCTGTAAAATATCTAAAAGAGGAAGGTTAATGTGAAGTTTTCTGAACGTGTCAAAGAATTTCTTGAAGCATTCATCCTTCTTTGATTTCTGGAACTACTATGGGAATGATTAGTGGTCTTTCCTTTTTAACAACTTTTGTCTTTGGGTACTCAAACTTTTCCAAATTTTCAGCAACTCTGTCTGCAACTAGTTGAGAAACCAACTATATATCTACCTCCTTATTTATCTTTGGAGGCCTATCATTCAGCTCTTTACCACTCCTCAAAGTAATTGTTATTACTTCTTTAACAGGTTCATTATCACTTGGCTAACTAACTTAAGGCTTGGTATTCTATGCCTACTGCAATTTCCCCAGCTGCTGCTCCAACTGCTTTTGAGCTACTTATTGATTTATTTTATTTCACTAGCAATTTGTTCTTGGTTTGCCAATTTTTTGTAAAGTCTCATCTATGTTACTGACCTATGTATTATGCTGCTTCTACTAGAACTAATACTGCTGGTTATTTCCCCAAGGATGCATTGACTGATTCTGCCATTTTTGATTGTAGGCGTTAATATAATTCGACTTTTGTGTATTGTCTACAAAGTTTATGGATTCAGGATTGGCACCACACTTATCTGCAGAGTGGCCACTGGTGCCATAAGTCTCACATCATGATGGGGTTTGTTGCACTACATTAACCTATGCCTGTTTCTGTTGCACCCAACTTGCTAAATTGAGTTATTATCTGATTTTGGATAGTTGAAAGTTGGGCGGCCAAGGCGGTGATGATATAACCTTCAATCATGCCTGCAACCTTTTTTACTGACGTCCTTGAGGTATTACCATGCCAATTCATATTTCCTTGGGTAATTTGGTTCAATAAGGTGTATAGCTCCTCATATGTCTTTTTTAAAGATTGACCACCTGCAGCTAAATCTGGAATATTTTTTGTGTTATAGTCAAATGCCTCAACAAAGGTGTGAGATAGTACCTCATTAGACTGTTATTGATGTGGACAGTTCCAAAGAAGAGACTTAAATCACTTCCAAGCATGGTATAGGTTCTTGTTTTTCATATAATTAAAGATCAAAATATCACTACGTAGTCTCACAGTCTTGCTAGATGGGAAGAAGCAAATGAGGAACTTCTAGACTAAGTCATCCCAAGTGGTAATTGAACCTGCCGACTCAGCGTTCAACTGTATTTTTTCTTCCCCAAAAGTGAAAAAGTGAAGAGTGTCAGCCTCACAAAATTAGTTGACACACTCTTAGGGATTAATATGTGACTAATCTCCACAAAGTTTTGCAAGTGGACTTGTGGATATGCATGTGATAGCTTGGTAAACTGTCCATTATTATGCAGAAGTTGATTTCCATATTTTGCTTCAATTCAAATTACCTCCAAGAGTCGATATTCAAATGATGGAGGTCACATTAGTAGAAGTGGGATGACTACTTCGCAAACTGTCCTAAAAACTGGTGGATTCTTAGCCATGGGAGCAGGAATGTCTTGTTCCACATGAATATGTGGGATTCTATAGAGAAGTACTACTTCTCTCCTTCATTGGTGTAAGCATTGCTCGGGCTCGGGGTTGGTTCAACCAACTCCCTATCCCTGGATAGCTTACTAGTCTACTACCTATTCCTGCAAATTTATAAGCCAAGATCAAATGAAAAGCACCAAATAAATAAAAATATGAAACTACAACTATGACGGTTGCTAAATTACAAGTCCCCAGCAGTGGTGCCAAAAACTTATTGTGCCTAAGTGCACACATAAGTGTACACGGTCTACCAAGAAGTAAAATGGCCTTTAAAAGCTAAGTATCGATCCCTCAGAGACTTGTGTTAACAACTATCCCAGACTAGTCCAACTACTAAGATTAACTAAGTGCTAACGTAACCACAGGATTGTTTGACAGTAAACTAAGAGTAAACTTAACAATGCGGTAAATTGAAGGTTCTTGAAAAACAATGGAGAAAAACTAGGGCTAAGGCACTATGAACAATCATGCTACGTAATAAAAATTCATTGGATAGGTTATTCATCTTGTTTGTTGGTTCACAGGGTCTATACTATGACATGGCCTTCCTAACCTCTAATCAATTATCTAACTTAGCCCCACAACTACATCGTTGAGTCGAGATGTGAGAACTAAGACAAATATGTTCATATATCATCCCGTACTTGAACCAAATAGAGCACATAGGTATATTCCAATCCTAAATACAAATTATAGCTCTATTCAATTAGAAGATCACAACTATTCTATCTATCTCACGTTCTATCCTCTTGTTTCTCCTCCCGGATTCACAAGATAATTATCATGTATTATAAGGATTGTGCATCCTTAAATAGTGATAAAAATGATAAACAAATAACCAAATATAATAAAAATGAAACCAAATCAATTCATAGCCATAATACTCATGTTCTTGGCCTTAACCCTGGAAAAGGGGGTTTAGCCGATCATGGACATAACCGTAATTACAAAGAGTGAATACATGTTAAAATCCATAGACAAACAAAAATAATGGAAGAAAAAAAATCCTAATTTATGTTTTCTCAAGCCTACTTTCAAGTCCCAAGGTCTTCCAAGGTGTGAAATATAACAACTAAGTGCATTATTGATACTTCGACAAAGCTGTTGATTTTGACTTAGGGATGTGACTTGCCATTATCTCGGTTTCTAAGGTTAATGGAACGCCATAATAGTGGTGATATAATGTAATTGGTCATTTAGGATGCTCCCAAGTGTGTGTAATGGCCCTAACACAGTGCCTAAGGTTGGTGGCATGCCAATGACTCCAAAACATCCATTATTGGTGAAGTCTTGTCCAATATGTTTGTCCATCCTTTCTAATCCTTGTGGTGTTGTTCCTACTTGATTTACAGCTTTTGTATCATCCAAATATAATAATTATTAACTCACCAAGCCTACTATAGAGTCAACCACCACGAATTAGAGCTCAAAATAACATACAATCCAAGACAATGAAATAGTAACTTAAGCTAAGATTACTAGTTTTGTTCTTTTGATCTTTAACTTAGTGTTTTGTCTCTTGGCTTGTCTCATTTGAACCTTAAACACTAAAAACAAGTTATTCCATACATAATTACATAATTATACCCTTATTAACTCATTTCACACACTAGAATTCATCCAGAACAACTAGAATAACACATAGCTCAAGCTAGTAACACTAGTTTCCTCATCTAAACTCTACTAGTTTCCTCATCTAAACTCTAAGTGACCAAATTAATTCCAAAATTGTTTGAAACACACCTTAAATATTATAATCAAGTAGTGTGAAACTTAGATGCTTAATTTATACAAGTATTTGCTTATTAAGCACACTAGAAGTCCTCAAAATAAGGCTAATTAAGGTTGGATAGCAAGTTTTAGCTGCATAAAACCACCTAAGATCAGATAGGACTATAGTCACACCCACCATACCATTTTATCAGGCTTCAATTGATCATAAAACTGTCTCCATAGCTCCTAGAATGGATAAAGCTTTAGGGACCGATGATTTTTCTTGTTTGGTGTTGGGTTCCATGATGATTGCTACAGAACATGAACTGTTGACAAAATTTCTAAAAATGAAACCTCCAACATTCTAGGGTACTGAGACTGAAGAAGCTTTTGAGTTTATTATTGATTTCTATGAGAGGTTTCATAATAAGAGGGTTGTGAAGCAACATGGAGTTTAATTTGTGACTTTTCAGCTGGAAAAGGATGCTAAACAATGCTGTAGAGCGTATGTTGAATGTCACTCATCAATTTTTCCTCCATTAACTTGGAAGCATTTCTACACTTTGTTCTTAGAGAAATATATGCCACGGGCCTTTCTTAACCGCAAGAAGGATGGGTTTTAGGCATCACAGCAAGGTGACATATCAGTTGTAGCCTATGAGGCCAAGTTTCATGCCTTGTATCACTATGCTACATTGTTGTTAACTTCTGAGGAGGAGAGGATTAAATTCTATGTTAAAGGTTTGAATTATGACCTTTAGGTATCTCCTATTTATATGACTTCGGTAGAAAAATGGTTCAATGAAGTTTCTAATGATGTGAAGAAGTTTGAGGGGATTACCCAAGTGGGTCAGGCTAAGATGTTAGCCAAAAAATCTCAAAATATTAGGAATTTCAATGGGTGTTACTCTAAAGGCCATGGTCAACAGGCCTATTCATCCCGTCCTATTCAGCCAGCCTTGCCAGCTTCTATTGTGGTTCCAACTAAGGGTTCTTTTCAGTCATAAGTTATTAGGAGCCAAGGGGATTCTTTCTCTTCTACCAGTAGTCCTTATCTTTGGTAGGGATATTACTATTATGGTGCATATGGTCACTTTAATAAGGAGCATCTTGTGAGGTAGATGAATGCCCAGATGCAGCAACAGACTCAAGCTATAGTCTAAGCAGGTAGAAAAAGGGGAGGCAACAACAGGGGTCATCTATAGAGAGGATAGGAAATTAGACAGGTGGTCGAGGTGGTCGAGTAAATGGTGGTATTAAGAAAAAAGTAAAGCCAGAAAGAGAGTTAGCTCTAATTGATGATCGAGCTCACTATTATGCATTTCTGAGAAAGAATAATGCTGAGGCTTCTAATGTAGTGGTCAAAAGTACTATTTCTGTCTATGACTGAATAACTTCTATTTTATTTGATTTGGGGTCTACTTATTCTATTTTTCAGCCCAGTTTATGGTGGATCTGAATCTGGTTTGTTAAATACTTGATTTTCATATTTAAGTGTCCACTCCAATGGGAAAGTCTGTGATAGTAACCCATGTTTATCATTCTTTTCTGTATTATTTATGGATTTTCAGACTTGGGTAGACTTGGTTATTCTAAATATGTTGGACTTTGATGTAACTTTGTGTATGACCTAGTTATCTCCATATCATGTTGTTTTAAATTGTAATGCTAAAACAGTGACTAACTATGCTTGGGATAAAGGAACTAGAGTGGGAGGGAGTGTATAAAGCCATACTAGTAAAGATTATATCGTATGTCCAGGCTATGAGGCTAGTGGGGAAGGTGTGTTTATTATTTTTATCTCATTCTGAGAGGTAGACATGGGGTTCTCTTTTATAGCGTCAGTTTTGATAGTATCTAAATTTCAGTATGTGTTTCTTTCAGACCTACTGGGTATGACTTCAGATAAGGATATCGATATCTGAATTGACTTAGAGCCTGACACTCACTTTATTTTTATTCCACCTTATCGAATGGATCCAGTGGAGTTAAGGGAGCTTAAAACTCAACTATTGGAGCTACTTGACAAAGGTTTTATTCATCCAAGTTTTTCACCTTTGGTTGTTCCGATCTTGTTTTTCAAGAAGACGAATGGTAGTTTGAGGATGTGCACTGATTACAGGTTGTTGAATAAGGTTACCATAAAAAACAAATATCCCTTGCCTTGAATAAATGACTTGTTTGATCAGTTAGAGGGTGAGTCAGTTCTTTTAAAAATTGATTTAAGTTTGAGTTATAATCAATTGAAAAATATATCATCAGATATACCGAAGAAAACTTTTATAACTCAGTATGGCCATTCTTAGTTTCTGGTGATATCTTTCGGATTGACTAATGCACCTACATCCTTTACTCAATAGATTTCCCCATAGCAAGACACAATCAATTTTATATGAGAAATAGAAAGGAAAGATACCCAACTTGAAATATTTTAAAGTGTAGGGTTGTTTATCCACTTTGTGGGAATACATTGGGTCTGTTATTGTTGTTGTCGTTGAGGGGTGTTTATCCAAAATTCACTCTTTATACTAAAAAGGTTAAAGATAGGATCAAAGATTGTGGACTGTGTTTTCATCGAATATGCTACAAATAGTAAGGCATGTCAATTTTTTGTTTATAAATATAAATATCTGAATATTTATTATTATAAGCTAATTGAATCAGATAACGCTGAGCTTTTTGAATGTATTTATCCATACAAGACTAGATATGAGTTGTTTAGTGAAGGGTCTAAATGACCTAATGATGAACCAAGGGAGAATGTACTTAATAAAGAGAATCCAAGGCATAGTAAATGTCAAATGAGGTCGACTTCTTTTGAATATGATTTATAACATTTCATCTTAAAAATGAGCCTCAAACAATTAAAGAAACATGTCTTCTACAGACTCATTCTTCTGAAAAGAGATTGTCAATAGTGAGATTGATTCACTCTCGAGCAACCATAGTTGAGAATTGATTGATCTTCCTTCAGAAAATAAACCTTTAGGTTCAAAATAGATCTTCAAAAGGAAAATAAAAGTTGATGAGACTATTGACAAAGACAAGCCAATACTTGTAGTCAAAGGCTTTAGTCAAAAGGAATGTCTTTATTATTTCGACACATACTCACCAGTAATAAGGATAACATCCATTTGGATATTGATTGCAGTTATTGTGGTATATGGTATTGAAATCCATAAAATAAATGTGAAAATAACTTCATTAAATGGAGAACTAAAGGAAGAAATTTATAGGGAAAAACTCGAGGATTTTATAGTTCCTAGTAAAGAACAAAAATGTGCAAACTTGGTAAATCACTTTATGGACTTAAACAAGCACTCAACAATGGCATGCAAAGTTTGACCAAAAACCATATTGGCAAGTGAATTAAAGATTAATGAGTGTGTCAAATGTGTTTACATTAAAGAAACTCCAAATCACAAAGTCATTATTTTTTTGTATGTGGATGACATGTTGATCATCAGTAGAGATATTTCTGACATAAATGATATTAAAGGAATGTTAGAAAGTAAATTTGATATGAAATAATTTGGAGTTACGTGATCTTAGTTAAGAATTTATGGAACTCTATATTGATTGGTATTGTCATAGTCTCAAAATATTGAAAAAGTACTTGACAAGTTCAAGTCTTTAAATTTTAATATTGCCAAGACTCCATTAGACGTGAGATTTGCACTTCAAAAGTATGAAGGAGAAAGTGTCTCACAATTGTACTATGCAAGAGTATTGAGAAATTTGACGTATATCATGAATTGTATGCGACTAGACATAGCATGTACAATTAGTAAATTGAGTCGGCATACTAGTAATCCCAATGAAACTCATTGGATGCCAATAAAAAGAGTTTTGGGATATTTAAAACATATTCAAGACTATGATGTGCATTATAACAAATATCAAATAGTAATTGAAAGATATAGTGAAGAAAATTGGATCACTAGATAAAGTGAAGTAAAATCCATGAGTGGATATGTGTTTACTTTTAGTGGAGGAGCATTCTCTTGGAAATTATCCAAATAGACATGTATTGCTCACACTACAATGAAATCTAAATTTATCGCTTTAGATAAGACTGGTGAAGTAGCTTCAATTTTTTTTTTTTAAATATTCCTTATTGGCCCAAACATTTAGCACCAGTATGTATACACTGTGATAGTCAAGCTGCAATAGGTAGGCTAGTAGCATGATGTATAATGGTAAATCTCATTATATAAGCTGGAGACATAATATCATTGGAGAACTACTCTGTAGTGGAATTATACAATTGACTATGTAAAGTTAAAGGATAATTTGTTGGATTCACTTACAGAGGGCCTACTGATAATGTTAAGATTTTAATGTATGACCAATGATTTTGATTAATTGTAGGAATTCAGTACAAATAATAGTTAGTTTGAATAAAACTCAAAAAGAAAGAAGTATCTCACAAGAAGGAAAGGAAGATTGTTGCAGATTCTAAGGAGAGTAAATCAAGAAGATAGGCTAACGAAAAAGGAAAAGATATTTTACTCTGAATAGATTAAGGAAAGTTCTATCAGAAGATTCTATTGATTAACAAAAGGCATGACAAAAAAGGAAAAAAGATTTGCTGCATTAAATGGATTACTAATGTCATGGGATTGTCGTGTCTCTCCCTTGTGTATATATTGTACTTAGTTAGATTTTCCTTTTAGTCTTTATTTATTATTAAAAATTGAATATTCCTTATTCAATTTCATAAGAATAAAAATTCTTTGGGTTGCCTTCTAGCTTCCAACAACTAGTAGTTGTCCAAACACTATTATATAACCATTGGAAGTCAGATAAAGAGACATACACTTATCTCAACCATCTCTAGTTCTTTGCTCTACTTTACTAAAGCATTATATTCTCTTAAGGGTTTACTGTGTACTTAAAAAGAGAGGTGAGAAGCACATAGTTGGTGAGGCATTGTATCAAAGTATGGTATAAATAAGAGAGTGTGAGTTAAATCCAAAAAGCTTGAATCAGTCTTGTACTTAGATTTTATTCACAAAAATAACTAGTAGAACCCAAGGGGAATGGAGTAAGACCTATTAGTGGTCACAACCAGTATAAAACATCTGGTGTTAATTACCCTCAATATTTTATTTTCAGAAGTTTTTATTACTGTACTCAATAGTCGACTATCTATTGAAGGAAGTCAATTTCTAATCGAAAAAGGAGTAATTCACCCCCTCTCACTACTTTCAATTGGTACCAGAGAAAGGACTCACAAGTATTTGCCTAAAAACAACTGAAAAAAGATCATGGATCAAACTATTACTAGAGCACTGTTCTCTGAAGGGACATCTCAAACAAGACCTCCTTATTTTAATGAGAAACACTTTTCTTATTAGAAAATAAGGATGCAGGCCTTCATAAAATCGTATGATGTCAAAGTTTGGCGAGTAATAAAACTTGGTGATCTTCCACTTGTCTCTACTAACAAAGACAAAAATGGAAAGACACCAAAAAATGGAGAAAAATCTACTGAGAGCATTCCATCCTTGGAGAATTATACTGTTGAGAAAATAGAGATTATTTTGATCAACTCTAAGGTTAAAAATATTCTATATAATGCAATCAGTTGTAAAGAGTATGAGAAGATTTCCTGCTATGAAATTCCCAAAGAAATATAAGATAAACTAAAAGTAACATATGAAGGAATTGAGAAGGTCAAACAAGCTCTTGTAAGTTATTCGTCTATGACACAAACTTTTCTAAATGAAAGAGGGGGAAACCATTAAAGAAACATTTACCAGGTTTGGAAAAATTGTTGGGGAACTCAAAGCTGCAGGAAAAACCTATTCTGTGGTAGATCAAATTATAAGGATTATCAGAAGTTTATCTCCTTAGTGAATTTCTAAGGTTATGGCTCTTGAAAGCATAAACTTCAACAACATGACCTACGATGAAGTCAGAGGACACCGTATTGCCTTTGAAAAGGCTCACTTAAATAATATGGACCAATACCAACAAGAAAAGAAGAAAATTGTGGCCTTCAAAGCTACAAATGAAAAAGAATATGATGACCTGGATATAGATGAACTTGCTCTTATCACAAGAACAATTATGAAAAATTACAAAAGATCTAGAAATCAAAGAAGGGGAAGACCAAATTACTCCCAGGGAAAACATTATGGTAGATATGATCATATTACTTATGATTGTCCAGAAGCTAGAAGAAGAACCTCTAAGGGAAATCAAAAGACATTCAGCTGCTGCATCAGCCAGGAAAATGATAACATTGGATACTGTTGCTTTATGGCAATTGAAGAATCTAGCCAGGTAAGAGCTATCTCCTCTAATGAAAGTTCAAAACTTCAAAATTTGTTTGACTTCACCATAGCTGATTAAAATAAAGCCCATGAAGTAAAAAATCTCTATTAAGAGAATAAGAGATTGAGAGTTTAAACTTAATGTTTGTCAAATAAAAAAAGAGTACCTACAAGAAGAATTTGATGATTTAAAAATCAAGATTAATAGTTTTGAAAAATCTCCTACCCAGAGTATTGTCATGTTAAACCAGTTGACTAACTCAATAATTAAATCTGATAGTAATAGATATTATAGCTATGAAGCATGTCAAAGCTCAACTAATTCGAGTAAACCAAAGAGAGCAATCATAGTCCTAATACCTATCACCAAATGTACTATAGCTATGATTGATCTCAAAGGTTAACTAACTCAAGCCAGTAAACTAGGAGACATAGTCGTAGTTACAATACTTACTATACAACGACTAATCAATAGTATACTTCTTGTTATCAAAATGGGAAGCCTGGTCATAAATATTATAATGGCAGATTTTGCTATAAAAATCCTAGTAAATGGATTTTGAGACCCAAAACTGAGCCAACAAATCTAAAGGCTAATCTCAAGAGACACAAGAATGCTTTGGTACCTAAAAATAAGTGATACATCTAGTTTTCAGGAATTCCACTCAAAATCTAAAGGGAAATGGTATCTCAATAGTGGATGTTCAAATAATATAACTGGAAGAAAGAATTCTTTTGAAACTACAATTGATTTTGATGGAGGTGACATCAGCTTTAGAGATAACTCCAAAGAAAAATAATAGGTATTGGTACAATCTCCTTTAATAATTCATGTGATATTACTAATGTTTATTTGATCAGAAACTTGAAGTACAACCTATTAAGTATCAGTTAGCTATATAATGTTGGGTTGGAGGTAAGATCTAAAAGGGAAGAATGCATAATTGAAAAGCATAGAAGGCAAATCCTCGCTGGAAACAAACACAACACTATGTATGTTCTAGACTCTATCAATAAGACATAAGGACACATATGTCTTGCCTCCATATCTGATGATCCCTGAGTTTGGCATAGAAAACTTGGTCATGCAAGCATGAGCCATGTTGAAAAATTAGTCAAGTATGAACTTGTGACTAGATTGCCAAATATTGATTTTAAAATGACTAATATTTGTGATGCATGTCATCTTGGTAAGTAAACCAAAAATTATTTTTGTGTTAAAGATATAGTGTCCACAACTAAATCCTTACAACTACTTCATATGGATTTATTTCGTCCAACTAGAACTGATAGCATTGGTGGTAAAAGAATTTTAAAGTTTTTTGTGAAAAGTTTCAAAGAGACAAGGGTTACTATATCTCTACCATTAGAAGTTATCATGGGGGAGAATTTGAGAATAAAGATTTCAAAATCTTTTGTGATACTCAAGGGAACACTTTTATCTTCTCATCTCCAAGATCCCCTCAATAAAATGGTGTTGTTAAATGGAAAAATAGAACACTTCTAGACATAGATCGAACCATGATTTGAAAACACTCTCTACTACATAAAGTATAAGAAAAAGCCATCAGTACTGCATGTCATGTTTTAAATAGGTGTCTCATTAGACTTATTCTGAAGAAAACTCGATTTGAGCTTTAAAACAATAAAAGACCCAACATTGGGTACTTTTATGCATTTGGCTCAAAATATTTTGTATGCAACAATAGCAAGGTCAACATTGGTAAGTTCGATCCATGAAGAGATGCATGTATTTTTATGAGCTACTCTAAATCTTGTAGATCATATAGAATTTTCAATAAATACACTCTTTACATTAAGGAATCTATACTTGTTGTTTCTGATAATATTAATCATTATGTAAAGAATGTTAGCTCTGTGGACGATGAGATTAAATAGGTAAAAGTTAATAAAACTCCTTTTACTAAGGAGGACTCCTCTTCCAAACTAGCCAGTACTGAAACTAACTAGTTTGTTATTGCTTCAAATGGTCAAGTTAAACAAGAAGCAATTCTAAATGAATGGAGAAGTGAGCCTGATTATCCAAAGATATTTATCGTTTGAGATCTAAAAAAAGGAATGCAAAAATGGGCTTCTAATAGGAGAAATGCGAACATAGCCCTAGTATCTCAACTTAGACCAAAGAAAGTCAATGAAACCTTAGAAGATGATAGCTGGTTAAAGGCAATAAAAGAAGATCTTGAGTAGTTTGACAGAAATAATGTGTTGACTCTTGTTCCAAAACCAGAGAATGTCTTTATTATTGGTAACAAATGGGTATTCAAAAATAAAATGGATGAATCGGGTAACTTTATGCGAAATAAAGCTCGCCTAGTCACTCAAGGCTACTCACAACAAGAGGAGTCGATTATGATGATTCCTTCACATCTATAGCAAGGTTAGAATCTATTAGAATTTTACTTGCTTATGCATCTTATAAAGGGTTTAAATTATTTCAAATGGATATGAAAAGTATTTTTTAAATGGATTTATTAATGAGCAAGTTTTTGTAAAACAACTCCCCAGATTTTGAAAATTCAAACTTTCCATATCATGTCTTCAAACTCTCCAAAACTCTCTATGATCTAAAACAAGCTACTCGAACTTGGTATGATACACTGAGCAACTTTCTAATTGAACATGATTTCACAAGATAAAAAATTAATACTACTTTGTTTATCAAATGAACCTTCTCTAGAAATTTGATCATTCAAATTTATATTGACGATATTATCTTTAGAAATACTAATGCTGTTTTGTGCAAGGAATTCTCTGAATTAATGCAAGTGAATTTGAAGTGAGCATGATGGGAGAATTAACAATCATTCTTGGATTACAAATCCATTAGTCTATTGAGGGCACATTCATCTACCAAAGTAAGTACACCAAAGATCTTATTTAAAGATGTGGGATGGAAAATGCCAAATCATCTAATAATCCTATGAGTTCCACTTGTGTTCTAAAGTCATGTGAAGGTGGTAAAAGTGTTGATGAAACCAACTATCGTGGTATCATTGATTCACTCTTATATCTTATAGCCAGTCAAACTGGCATTCTTTTTAGTATGTAAACGTGCCAGGGTTCAGTTAGCTCCTAAAGAAGCTCATCTAAATGTTGTGAAACATATTACTAGATACCTTATTGATAAAAACTCATGTAGCTTATGGTATCCTAAGTCTACTGAAATTATATTAAAAGGTTTCTCAGATGCAGATTATGCAGGTGATAAAATGGATAGAAAAAACACCAGTGGTACTTGCCAATTCATGGGACAATCCCTTGGTTCATGGAATAGCAAGAAATAAAATCACGCCTCACTATTCTTCACTAAATTTGAGTATATTGCTATTGGATTGTGTTGTGCCCAAATTCTTTGGATGCCTTATCAATTCAGTGATTATGATCTACGTTTAAACTTGTCAAAATATTCTATGCTAACTCTAGTGCTATTTACTTGTCTAAGAATCCTGTGCATCATTCTAGGGCAAAACATATTGATGTTTACCATCATTTTATTAGAGATCATGTTTCAAAATGAGATATTAAATTATCTTTGAGCACTGATTTTCAATTGGCTGACTATTTTACTAAACCTTTGCTTGAAGAAAGATTTGGTTCTCTTAGAAAATCCTTTGTTATAATTGCAAAACATTTTTGAGCCAAAGATCACTTAATAAAGTTTGCCTGCTTGCTCCTACTTAGTTGGTATTTTGTGTGTGTTGTCTTTCTTCCTTTTTGATTGATTTCAAAGGGAGAGAAATGGTGTATATGGTGTATTTAACCTTGCAGAAAAAGTTATTTAGGGGAGAGTTACTCATTCAAGGGGAGAACCTAAGCAGGGAAGTAATCTAATTTTCTTTTGTCATCCATTAAAAAAAAAAGGAGATTGATAATGTTAAGATTTTTGTGAATGACCAATGAGTTTGATTTAATTGCAGGAATTCAGTACCAAGAATATTTAGTTTGAATAAAACTCAAAAAGGAAGAAGCATTTCACAAGAAGAAAAGGAAGATTGCTGGAGATTCTAAGGAGAGTAAATCAAGAAGATTGGCAAACAAAAAAAGAAAACACATGTTACTTTGAATAGATTGAAGAAAGTTCTATCAGAAAATATTGTTGAGTAACAAAAGACATGGCAAAAAAGAAAAAAAATCTGATGCATTAAATGGATTACTAATTTCATGGGATTTCTGTATCTCTCTTTTGTGTATATATTGTACTTAGTTAGATTTTTATTTTAATCTTTACTTATTCTTAGAAAATGAATATTTCTTATTCCATTTCCTAAGAAGAAAAATATTTTGGATTGCCTTCTAACTTCCAACGGCTAGTAGCAGTGCAAACACTACTATATAACCATTGACTTTCTCTAGTTCTTTGCTCTACTTAAGCATTGTATGCTCTTAAATATTTACTATTTACTTAAAAAGAGAGGAGATAAAACCATAGTTGGTGAGGCATTGTAACAAAATGTGGTAAAAAGAACAGAATGTGAGTCAACGTAAAAAATCTTGACTCAATCTTGTACTTTAATTTTTTTCACAAAACAAACTAGTAGAATCTCTTGCAATCCAAGGGGACTAGAGTAAGTCCTATTAGAGGTCCCAATAAATATAAAATATCTGGTGCTAATTACCTTCAACATTGTATTTTCAGATGTTTTCATTACTACACTCAATAGTGGACTGTCTATTGAAGAAAGTCGAAAGGAGTAATTCACCCCCTATTACTACTTTCACTAACTAGAGAGGGAGCTGCGAGGTCCTCGAAGGAAATGGGTTTAAGGCCTAAAACAAGCCATCACGGCGGTAACTCTACCTAGCAAACTAGAGATTTCAAGAGTTAAGTTCAAGGAGATCAAACAAAGTTATGACTGATGGTTCAATATTTTCAATTAACTCAACTTATTCTCATAACAAAGACAATGTTTAGAAAACAGAGATAAAGCTTATGGATTAAAGCTTTTTAATGGTTTCTAAGTTTGGCAAGTATGACCATATAGTTTGATTTATAGCATTAAACGTTTAGAAATTACCTCTGTGAGGATAAAGTGGAAGCCACTTTAAGGAGAATGATAGTAAAGGCCTATTCTCTAAGCTCTTATGAATCCAGGTAGTTCATGGATGAAACAAGCAAAATCGTGAGAATCATAATGGTAAAAGACTGGTTGTGTGACTTGTGTTTTCTAGATGTATACAAAAGTTTGAAGGTTCAAAGATATCGCATCTACCGAGTGTATCTAATACAAGTTCACTACGAAAAGTTCAAAAGAAACCTACATATCCAGATTCAATTAGTCTTTACTTTTAGATCACACACTTTTCCTATAATTTTTTGATAAATAAGTCATTCGCATTCATGTTGGGATTGTTGGGTTAGTGATGAAAGTGAATGAAAAATGGAGGAAAAACAAAAAAATGTATTCATTCTGTGGAAGAAGTGTTCTCCCATATTGGTGGTAGAAAAACTATTTCATGCTTAAATATAGAAGCATTCATTCACGTGGATAGTAAGGCAAGAAGAAGACTCGTGTTGTCGTTGTCGCTCGGCTCGGCTTTGACTTCAAATTTGCATTTGGAAAATAATCTAAAAATTATCCTTTTTTAAAAAATTCATTTGAAACTTGAGAGTTAATGATTTTTAATCCAAAAATCTTATACGAAAATTTTGTCTATTTGTAGACACACACGAGCATGTGCAGTCATAACGCACCTCGAAGGGACGCGACCCTTCGAGGCACTATTTGAAAATGAAAGTGAGACTTGCCGACGCACTTGGCCATCTGATTACACAGATGCTAGCACATGTGCCAACACAAGTCAGCCAAAACACACTGTTTTGTGCAATGGCTGACATGCGGATGCATGTCGCAATGTACAGCTGCATGTAGGGTCCCGATGTCATACTCGCGACATTTTAAAAAGTTGTAAATTTCACGAACCATTTTTTCTTTTCAGAAGGAACATCTTTTGGCTATAAATCCCTGATTTTTCCTCAGGCATTGACACAAAATTTTGAAATTATAAACTTGCGTCTTTGTATAAATTCAAGCGTTATCTACAAATCATTGAGTGCATTTGTATTCGACAGAATTTAAGGTATCACTATTCTATTAATATGAATCATTTTATCCTGTGAGGATATATTTCATAACCTCAAGTACCTAAGGGGAATAATTTCCTTAAGGACAAATCGTGAATTCAATAGACTTGAATCTTTCTATATTCATCTTTTTTTTTTAGATGTTTGGTTTAGCTATTTTCTACTAAATAGTTTGAACTCCTTGTGGTTGTTTATCAGTTCTTTAAACTTATAGTTGAAGTTCTCGTTGAAAAATATAATTTTTTTTAACCTACCCGAAAAACAAAATAACATAATTAAATATTTCTAAGTATATTACCAATAGATTTTGTAATCGCATTCATATTATTTTGAAGTTCATAAATAAGTCATTGAGTTTATGTGAATCTAAATGTCTCAATCCATCCCAGTATATCTTATCGACCACACGGCAGTAAATGTGCGTGGTTGTAATTTGAACTGTTGTCTCGATGCATTATGGATCGGCTACGTGGCTGATTTTGCATTGCGGCCATCCAGAGCCACATAAAAAACTGCCGTGTTTGAATGTCTTTAAATTTGCTAATAAATTTCATTTAAATTGAAACACCTGTAAAATATTTTTTAGTAGATATTTTTATTTTGAATAATATTTTTGCACATGTTCTCAAGCGTACATTAAATAAATACGTTAATCACATAAAATATGTTATCGTTTTTAATTATACACAACGACCCCAATAGAAACAATCTTGAGATTACGGTTTACCGAGGTTAATGCATATAAGATTTGACCGGGCAATAGTGTTTGACCTCTTGAAATGTTTATGATGGACAAAATGCATTGGGCTGGCTAAATGAGCTGGACTAAATCACAGCTTGGAACAAGTGGATAAATAACTAACATGTAGCATCCACAAAGATGTTACACTCTTATACTAAGAGCTAAAGAAAGAACTACAAAATAACTAACAACACAATACAATAGGTAACAACCATCCAAACAAGCTTAGGTTACTACACAAAGCTTAGTCCATGACTGAATAAAGAAGCAAATGCATTCATTTGAGCTTTCGACAAAGACAAGCCAATCTCTAAGTCTCCATCTGAGTCCCTAGACTTGCTGAGGGACATTGCACCACCTTCTCCACTTTCAATAGAAATGGACTCTAACTTGGCTGGTTTACCCCAACCAAAATCAGTAGCATATAAATCAAACTTTGGAGATCCAGTAAGTCCAAACGCTCGTTTGTGGTCAACGGTACCAAAACTTTTAAACCAGTTACCACTGTGGAGCCAATCCTCATCCTTCAGCCTTTTTTGAATGGTTTTTCCAATTAATTCCGCAGCAATTGTAAAGCCTTCCTCACCAATTAAGTTAATATGTGTTGTTTCTGAATTGTACCCTATTATGCAATTCCCAAAATAAGATTGAGGAAGTGGTGGATTAAGTCGCGCTCTATAATCTACTGCACATATGAAGAACTCCAGTACATTCTTGTCTTTCTCTTCCCAAACTGTGGCCTTTGATTTTACATAGCAAGTCCATACATAAGCACATGTTATTGTGAAAGATGTCACATGTTCTAGGCTTGGTCGCCTTGACAAAACTAAGTTCTTGAGCTTCACGATTTTATCATGTCCTAGAATAAATGTAGCTCGAACTTTATCAACAGGAATCATAACTATGTCACGCATCTCCGGCTTAAATGTCTTTATTATATTCCACATAGTAGTCCCTTGTTCATTAGGGTCTTTTATTGCGGACCTACCATAGAATGGAATGAACTCATTCGCTATAGATTGTTCATCCCCATCGAATTTGTTGAGTAAAGCCCATGCTCTCGTGAATCTTACTATGGTGTTTCCATCACAAGCGGCATGATGGTTACTGAAACTGATGGATATGCCAAGATTCGGAAAAAGTGTTACTTTAATGGCTAACAACGGGGCTAGTATTACCCCGGGTGCATCTTTAGGTTCCGCCAATTGAGGAATCAAGGGATAAAAATCCTTAGCATTTCGGGGATGGTTACCAATGAGATAATTGAAATCCATATCAGTCTCAGAAAAGGTAACAGACACAGAATCACCAGGCATATAACGCAACTCAGGATGACTACTCGAATCTATTGGACAAACAAGGTTTCCAGCTAAGGGTGTATAGTGTTTGAGAGCGAGGGAGAGTGAATCTTTAAGACGAGGTATAATAGTTTGGACAAAATCCAATTTGGAAATAGGGAGCTTGTAGAATAAAATCCGCCTGTTGCGGCCGAAAATTAACCACGTAAGATCAAAATAGGTGAGAGGGAGTGTCAACTCGGCAGCACCACCGGGAGGTGGCGCAACTTGACATTGCTCAATAACCTTAGCCATAGACGTTTGGTTTTGAGATACACATTTACCTAATCAACCAATATATAGAATATGTGGCTGCTACTTTCTTCATAAATATTTGTAGTTTGAACTTTGAAGCCCGACTAATCATTTATTACTCAATTTAAAGATTGTAACATCAACCTAAAGAGTGAGTTGTAACATCAACCTAAAGAGTGAGTAGGTATAGATTGTGGAGGAGAAACACGTGGGTCCCATTGAAGAATAGAGTGGTGGACCAATAATGAAAAGTTAGTTCTATAAGTGGACACGCAAAACAAGAAATAAATTAGAACACGAAACATCTAATACAAGATAAAATTGTTAAAAATACAATATATAACATAATAATATAAAAAATTACAATAATAATTTAGTAAAAAGAAGTGTTACATGATATAATTGATTGAGTGTATTATACTGCACAACATGATAATCGAGGATGAGCATGATCATGATGTACCAATTCAAGATAATTCGGAAGCTCTAACTCGGATGATAGAAATTGGTGGTAAATTGAAATTATCGACTTGAACAATTTTTAGCTAGAAATTAAAAAATTAGTGACAAAAAATGCTTATTTGAACTTCACAATGCATTCATAGAACATTTATGGGAGCAATGTATTAATCTTGAAAGTCGCATACTTATATAGAAATTAAAATAAATTTTATCATGATGTAATATTTATTGTATTTTATCAATGATTTCACTTTTATTTGAGTTGTCAATTAATATGAATAGTATATACTTTTTGTTTGTAATTTATGTTATTTAAAAATTTGGGGTAAAATATAGTTTTGTATTACATGAAAATCTTGAAAAAAATATGAATTTTATAGGGTCATTATATATATAAAAAGAAAAAATTTATCTTATGAAATAAGAAAATATAAATGAAATAAAAATAATAAATGTAATATTAAAGAGAGAGAAGGAAATTCCTTTTTGGATAGTAAAATAAAGTTCTAGGTTGGAGTAGGTGTTCCCCAAAATATAGAAATTCTCTATATTTGGTGACAAAAAATTGTCACACCCCTTTTTTTTAACCAAAAAGTCTGATATTAAGTTTGAAAGGATTTTTATTATTAAGTGACAAAGAAAATAATTTGTTTCAAAAAAGACTTCTAATCAAGACTCAGAGTCGCTACTTGACATAAATCTGGTGTGCCAAGTCATCTTTGGAAATTCTTTTTTCAAAATGATTTTGACTCTTTCAAAATTGGTTTACAAACAGAGATTCTAGTTAAGGAATTCTGTTGACTGAGGGGAAGATGTTAGGCACCCCTCAGTCCCGTGGTTCGACCACAGTCACTTCATGGAGTGTATCGGCTAGTACAACACTATGAAATGTAGAAACCAAACAAAACAAAACCTACAACACCAGAAAAACAAATAGGCAAAACTCCAAAATAGTGTCCAGTCCAATTTATTACAAACAGACATAAAAATGCTGAAATTAAAACCTAAACTATTCTAACTACCCAACACTATGCTTTATCCGATGCCTCGGGCCTTCATCATGATCGGTTTTTCGAGTATAAATAATTACTGGGCATTCCCCGAAAACAAATATAATTTTCTTCGGGGCTTTCCCCGGTCAAATGAGCACAAATAATTTAGGTGCGATGAAATAAAGGTCCTTCAACACATTCAAACACTGAACAATCCACAATCTTAAGTATTGCCTACCCTACCTAAGATTTGCCTATTAAATTTTGATTCAAGACATGATACTATTAGATTTGACAAAATTAATATCCGTTTTAAATGGAACAATAATCATCAAAATAATTATATTCATTTTTTATCAATGTCCATTCCCACCCTAAATAAATGATTTTATGTAACACCCTACATTTTAGGTCAGAATGAAAATTGTCATTTCTATGCATAGATAATCCAAAAATCATAAATCCTATGCAAGTTTTCCATATTAATCAATTATCTAGTGTGAAAAATTGAATGAGCTTTTTGTCGATATAAGATTCGTCCAAATTCGATACCCGGGCAAGAAGTTATGGCTAATTTAAGTCCTATTCGTAAAACACCGTCATTTTGGTGCTTAGCGCATCACGAAGGTGGTATATTTAACAATTTTCAAATTCCAGTAGCCTAGCACGATTATGGCGCGTCGCGCTGAAGTTCCAGGTCCCAACCAGTGGGACAACGCGATGGCTCTGCGTTGCGGTGGCCCATAAAATCAGGCTCCCAGTTATATTTTATTCCGTCTCATTAAGGGTATATTGGTTAATTTTCACCTCCCCTTGTCAGCTTAAACACGAGATTTTTCTCCCAAGAGATCATATTATTCATTTTTTCTTCAAAAATTCATAAGAACACTCTCTAGGATTTCCAACTAAAAACCTAAATAACTTAAGATTCAACCGTGGGTTTTCGAAACTGATTGAAGATTTGAAATCCCTAAACTGTAGGCTTTAAGAATCATCATCAAATTTCTAAATTGAGGTACGAAGGGTTTATCCTAAAACTACATGGGCTTGTTGAAAACACCCAATTATGATTTAAAAATCATCAAACATGAATTTATCAAAGGAGTTTTGAGATCCATGATTTTATTATGCCTTATGCATGTTTAATGATATTGTTGTTTTGAACTGTAGGCCTTATCCCCTTAAATTGATTTACACATATAAGTATATGTATGAAACTTGAAATTGAAGATTTATTTGAGTGCACAAATAATGAAAAATCCCTCACTTGTGATAACCTTATGTTTATGATATTATGGTGATTGATTGAAATGCATGATTTATGGATTGATAATAATTTACTCAAATACCATAGTATTTTGAGAACGATTTAGAGATTTAAGAGAGGGAGTTTCTTGATGTAAATATATTTTGTTAAAAGAGAAAGATTTGCATGAGATTAAGAGCTTTGACATGACCACTTTGCATCATTGAAAGTTTGACAAAGAGAGTTGCATACATGTGTTTACATGAGTTTTCGAGAAAGAGTTCTTTGAAATGATTTATTGATATGGTGGTCCCGAACTTATGTTTTGAAAATAGAGATGGAAATATGCTAAAAATGGCTCAGAGATGTGACTTGCACGTCAATGGTATGACGAAACCATATAAATGTATGCCATAACAGAGTTAGAGTTTTCAGAGTATGTTTTCAGAGAATGCATGTCTTAAAAGAGTTAAAAATAGGCATAAAGAGAGCTAGGTGGTTGCCTGAAGAGGACTAGAGGTCAAGTAACTCTTAGCCTAAAATTGTGATTTGCCAATTCGAGTATATTATTTTTACGCTGGCGATGGCCATGTGGCGTAGCAGAGTCAGAGACTCCAACCCTTGCGGCACACTTGGGTTGGAGGCTTCCCCGCCGAGTCAATGGCGGATTCCGTATAGCCCGTGAAATTTTAGAGTTGTAGGGTATACCACCTAGCGCAGAAGTAAAATAAAGAGTTTCACAGAGTTCAGATAATTTTACAGAGTGTTTCGAAAGCGTCCATGAGATTCCTTACAATATGATATGTTTATGAACTATTTTAAATTGCTCTCATATATGTTAAATATAAATTATTATTTTGAATTTGCTTTGCGTACTAGTATATCTATATTGACCCCCTACTTCCCAAATTTGGAGGCTCAGTCCAAGGGTCCGACTAATATGTAGAGGATTTCAGAGAGAAGTGATCTGTGCAGTGGTGAGCCTTCTTTGTTCCCAAAGGCCTGTTATTTCATATTATGTTATTCTGTTATTTTGGTCTACTGGGGGCCTTGTCCCAGTTTTCAGAATAGTTTTGAGATGTAGTAGAGATTTTGCAGACTGAGTCAGATCTTATTCAAATGTTTTGAATTGCAGCTTTCGTTCTTATGTCTTGAATCTCCGAGTTAATGACTATGCTTCCATATCAGATTGTATTTCTGCATCTTCTCTTATTATATAAATGTTGTGCATGACTACCAGATAGAGTAGGATGTTTAGACCTTCATGGTTCGGGATATCCGTCATGGCCATGCCCTAGTTCGGATCGTGAGAAACTTGGTATCAGAGCATGGTTCATGGTCCCAGAGTGTCTGCGAAATCGTATCAGGTAGAGTCTTGTTTATGGGTGTGTAGCGCGCCACATTTATAAGCAGAAGGCTATTAGGCATTTAGGAATGTTTCTCTTTCTTCATGTTGTAGTTCGTGCTATGGAGTAAGAATGTTCCTCTTTCATACTATAATTTGTGCTATAGTGTCTTCCATACGAAAGTAAAGTCATCCCAATTCTTTCCTTACTTTGATGTGCTCAGATATGTCTCATTGTTATAGTGATTCAGGTGTAGGAGTCTAGAATCTTAATGGTATAGTCTTTTTTGCTTGAGCCATATAAGATTTTAAAATTGGAAAAGGACTTGTGAAGAGTCTGTTAGTGCCTTAGAGTGTATTGATTCTAGTGTGAATTTTGATTCTGATGAACTTGTGCTTTTAAGCCTGCGATATTAAGTCTATTTAGTCCCTTTCAAAATTTTTATGTTGCAGATGTTATGCTTAAGAGGGAATGAGGTGTAGCAGAATGTTGGAACTGTATTTTCACCCGCATAGTAGTATGAGTTAAAGTGTCGGTGTCATGACCTATTGGTAGTAAGATTAGACCAAGAAGTTGGTTATACGAAGTCACAAGGTTAGAAATCAGAGTGAGGATGACTTTTGTGTAGATAAATGTCTTTAGTTGAATAACTGGTGTTTGAGGATGATTTACCCCTTTATAATGATAGACTAATATGGTAGCTAGGGGTGGCAATTTCAGCCCATATTTGTGAAAAGAGTCCATTTAACCCATATTTATTGAATTGGATCACTCATATTTCAAATGGGTAAATATGGACTTCAACTCATTTTAAAAGCTCATACAAATATGGGCAAAATGGGTAAAATATGGGTACTCATTAAAACACAGAGATCACGCACCTATGCTTTAAATTTCATTTTTTTCCTTCTTTTCTAGTTTCTTTTTTTTTTCTTTCTTTTTTCCTTTAATTTACTTTTTTTCGTTTGCATTTTTTTAATTTTTTACTCGTTTCTTATAATTTCTTTTTTTCTTTCTCATCTTTCCATCTATTTTTTTATTTTTTATTTTTATTTCTTTTTCTTTGTATTTTTTTTTTTAATTTTCTCCTTTCTCATTCTTATTTCATCATTCGTATTCGCTTGAGACCAACATGGGTTAATAAATATAAGCTTCTAATAATCCCATTTAGCCTATACAATTCATAGCATCTCTTATCAATTAAATATAATCTATATATAGTCTCTCCCTTTAATTATTTTTTTTTTCTATCTTTTATTTCTCTTTTTTGTCTTTTTTCCTTTAATTTACTACTTTTTTCTTTCTTTTTTTCCTTTAATTTACTTTTTTTTTCCTTTTCCTTTTTTTATTTTTTTCAATTATTTTTTACTCGTTTCTTACACTTTTTTTCTTTCTTAGTTTTCATCAGTTTTTTTTCTTTTTCTATTTTATTTATTTTTTCTTTGCATTCCTTTTTTTTTTTTTTTTTTCTTTTTCTTTTTTTTCTTTCTTGGTTTGTCTTTTTTTTCATTTTTCTTTTTTTTATATTCTTTTCCTCATTTTTCTTTTGTCATTACATTTTATTTTTTATATATTTTTTTACTTTAAATTCACTTGTATCATACTATATATTTCAAATAAATTTATTATTTGTATTTGAATAGTTTAGTTGTCAGTATGTACAATTTATCATTTGTGTTTATATACAAATAAGTATATGAATTAATTATATTTTTTTGAGATTGAAATATATAAATATGCAATGTATCATTCAATGCAAATGTGTCATTAGTATTTTTATCATTTATATTTGTATATAAACAAGTATCATTAGTATTTGTATGGTTCAAGTTGTATAAATATGTATCATTTGATATGAATGTAACATTTGTATTTGTGTAATTTAGCAATTGTATTTGCATAATTTTATTATTTTTATTTGTATTGTTCAATTTATATCAATAAAATATAATTTGTATCAATATATATAAAATATAAGTGCGAATTATATAAAATATATATGACGGTGCAAACTATAAAATACAAATCTAAGCTTGAAGTCTAAAAAATAAATACAAATATACAATTGTATTAAGTAAGCTCGGTCCATCTTTATTCCATTTCATATATGGATGAGGATCCACATAGCCTTCGATTTATGAGAAAGTCCAGCTTCAAATATGACTTCTAACTGCCTCATCTGAGAGTTCTCATTAGACCAGAAGTAAGGCACGAAGCAAGGAGCTCAAGGTCAGGCAAGACAGGAAGTACGTAGAAACCTTGATTTGTGTACTTCTTGCGACTACTAAAGATATTTGGTTTGACGAATGTAATTCCAAGATCTTTCTGGATACTATATCTGTATCTGTTCATTAGGTGGAGCCACTTGAGTGTAGTTACAAAAATTATAAATGTTGGGTGAATATAAATCAATATGCACTTATGGTATTTTCGTTATCATAAAAAAAGAAGAAAATCAAAAATAAAAAAAATAATAAAGAAAAAAAGAAGAAGAAAGAGAGGTAGAAGTTAGAGATAGAAGAGAGAGAAAAATCGTAAAGAAAAAGATACAAAAAAAATCAGAAAGAAAAAAATAATGAAAAAGGAGAAAAGAAAAAAGAAAAAAATGATGATGAATACAAATATTCTGAGTGGTTATGATATCTTAGTCATCATTCATAATTTGTACTCGACTTAATTATGTTCTTCGAAAATAAAAAAATATAAATTATAAAATAAAACCAAAAAAGAAAAAAAAAGAGAAAGAAATTAAAAAAAAATTAAAACTAGAAAAAAGGAGACTAAAAAGAAAAAAAAAAGAAAAAAGAAAGAGAAGCAAAGGGTAGAAATAGAAGAGAGAGAAAAAAAAGAAATGAAAAAAAAAAAA